>NC_140015.1:22627898-22751818 GCF_964263955.1 Coregonus lavaretus | reverse complement strand
AAATAGGGGAGTTTCCCGCCCAAATGACATGCAGGCGTTGAATATGTGTGGAGCCCCTAATGGAGGGAGATGTTAATGGCGTCAGACATTAAACCTGGCTGTCCGTGTTTTAAAAAGCACCACTAATCTGTCTCCCTGTCAGCAGGGTTGCTGGTGTGTACCGTTCATTAGGACGCTTCCCAATCCATCCACCTGCAGGTTAACACTACATTACACTATACAGCTAGCCGTAATGGCCATTGACCCCAGACGAAATCCTATACCAGTCTATAGGAGTGGTTCTATACGGGGTATCATATAACTCCATTGCAGACTTACTGTAAAATCACTAGGTGTGATTCCACTGTGTTTAGTTTTGCTCTTGTGAGTCCATTGGAAGATAATTTGATAGTGTTATGAATGTGTTGTATGTGTGATCTCCTGCTCCTCCCTATATACCCTCCTGTTCATACACAGTTACACTCCAGCCTCACTGCAAAAATGAATTCACCCAAATCATGCAAGGTAATGACTGAATCAGTCGAGGGAGATGAGGGGGCTTTTTGCCAGGATGAAGAATAATAGAAATGATGGTTAGCATTGTTGTGATGGAGTGGGGGTGGAGAGGAGAGGGGGAGACTGTGGCGAGAGCAGGAGGAACCTTAAACTCAGGGCCAGGTTAATCATGACGAGACAGAGAGAGAGAGAGAGAGGGGGGGGGGGGGGGGGGGGGGGGGTGGGGGGGGGGGGGGGGGGTTGTATTTTTGCCAGGTTAATCATAGAGAGAGAGAGAGAGAGAGAGAGAGAGAGAGAGAGAGGTGTGTTTGTATGCAGCGCTGCAGTTCGTAATCAGACAGTGACTGGACTGATTGAAGGTTAAGGAGAGATCTGGGGATCTCCAGCCCAGAGCCTATCCTCTAATTTATAACGCTGACCATGGCACCTCCCCCCAACACCCCCCACCCATCCCCCATCACCATTGGCTGGTAACCGCTGCTGGAGGACAGGTGTGGGACTGTGATAGGCTGAGGGGGGTCACAGATGGGGTGTGGGATGGGGTCAGCCGAGGTTTGGGTCTCAGTGGTCCCACTGTCCAGCCCATCTGCTCCATGCTCCCCCAGGGCCTGCACATCCAGCATTGCTGCACAGCAACCTTCACCTCCCACCTGTCTCTGTCTGTACTACAACACCACACAACACTGCTCCTTACCTACCTACAACAACCTAGAACAACCTTCCCCCTCCCCCTCAGCTAGCATACTGTTGCCTAAACCAGGTGAACGCCACGGTGTGAAACTAGTGGGATTGCATCCATTACCAGGCTGTGTTTCAAGGCTACCCCTGGGTGGCGAGGGAGGCGGTGGCAGGCGGCGTCAGGAAGGATGCGTACAGCAAAATGTGGATCCTTGCTGAGTACGGCACATAGCAGTGACTGGGGAAGGGGAGAGTGCTCGATGAGGCGCACCCAGAAAAGATTACATCTATTGTTTCTTTGTCTTTCCCTAATGTATTCTGTCATAGGAGAAACCACTGCCACATGTCTCTATATAATGTGTTCTGTCAGTAATGTAAGCAATGCCAACATTCCATCTCTCTGAAGTCCTCCTTCCTATGTGTTTTTTTCACAGTAACAGGTTTCCCTTACCCGGCCACAGGGGCTACGGTGGCCTATAGGGGTGCCCACTTGCGAGGCCGGGGGCGGGCTGTGTACAACACCTTCCGCACAGCACCTCCTCCACCACCTATTCCAGCCTATGGAGCGTGAGTATCTGTGGACCTGTAGTACACTTTACTGACAACATCAACAATGAACCATGCTATTATAACAGTTCTACTCTCAAACGTTTGGTGGCTGCATTTGCAAACAATTGTGTTATTTCATGTGTGTGCATTTGTGCATAAGTGCTATCTGTGTGTGTGTGTGTGTGTGTGTGTTGCAAAGGATGAATATCAAGGCCATAGGAAGCTATAGAAAGCAGAGATAGTATATTACTGGGCAGGTCTCACTGGACTGTGATGATCTCCTGGTTGATGTGAAGCATTCAGCCTCACACTTCTCTCTTATCAGCACACTGCCTGCCTGGCTGGCTGCCTGCCTGGGTGTCTGGGTGGCAATGGGAGTGTAGGGGAGAGGAGAGGTCTAGCTAACCCTGGGCCTAGCCTGGCTGCCTGGCTATCTGTGATTAGATCAGGGCCTGTCTGTGGCGATGAGTGGAGAGTAGAGGGGAAGAGAGGAGAGGGGAGGAGAGGGCTCCAGTGATGAGGACGGGTCCTAGGACTCTGGGTCCTCTACACCTCCCACCCACTCTGGGGCTCTCCTCTCCTCTCCTCTCCTCTCCTCTCCTCTCCTCTCCTCTCCTCTCCTCTCCTCTCCTCTCCTCTCCTCTCCTCTCCTCTCCTCTCCTCTCCTCTCCTCTCCTCTCCTCTCCTCTCCTCTCCTCTCCTCTCCTCTCCTCTCCTCTCCCCACCTCCTCTCCTCTCCACTCCCTACTTCCTCTCCTGACGTCCCAGTGATTTATATGTTAGCATCATGTGACCGAGCTCCTTCCCTGCTGAGCTCTCTCTTTTCATCCCCCCGTCCCTTTCTCTACCTCCTCCCCTCCACCGTAGCCTCCTGACAACACTGCAGTGACTGGAAATACCTATTTTTTTTTACCAGAGCAGAAAATTGCATGGGAATTGTGAAATGGATGCATTTCCCCCCCTAAATATGTCATTCATTATTTGTAGTGCGCTGCAGCTGCTAAGAGCTGACCCTGTAGACGTGCAGAGCCCACTTCCATCATTCTTGTTTTACGCCATGCAAATGTCTGCTTGACTTGCTCTCATTGGAAATAGGCTAGGATCTAAACATCAGTGTGCCGATCCAATCTGGCTGCATATAAAACCACCCATAACCCAGATTAACTCCCCCATTGCTCTCTCATTTCACAGAGTGGTGTACCAGGATGGCTTCTACGGAGCAGAAATCTATGTAAGTACCGTTGGCTCTTTCTCTCTCTGCGTGCTCAGATGAAACAGAAGTAAAGCAGACAAAAGCAGCCAGCCCTGGAGACTAAAACGCAATCTCTCCAGCCCCCAGCGTTACCCCTGCCTCTCTGCCAAGCCCGCGTCGATTAGGCCTCTGTCTGCCGTGCCAAGAAACCCGACAACAAAATGTAAAACCCCCTCAGCTCCTCCCTCCTCTTCCTCTCTCTCCTATGATGTCAGACTTTGGCAAACAGACAGACCCCAGCTCAGTGTCCTGTGTCAAGTCGGGTCGTCTCTCCCCTTAAAATGGCTTTTGGAGGTGGCTTGTCTCCGCCCTATATCTGTACCTGTCTGTGTGTTTGTGTGTTTGTGTATGTGCCTGTCTGTGTGTTTGTGTGTTTGTGTGCGCGTGCGTGCGTGTTTGCGAACATACATGCCTGTCTGTCTGTCTCTGTCTGTCTCTGTGTGTCTGGGCGGGGACAGCCCTCTCTCTGTCTGGCCCAGGGGGCCATCGTGGGGCCTTAGTGAGCCTGTGTGCCTCCCAGCCATCACGGTGTGAGAGATAAGAGGAGCGGAGGCAGATAAAGGGATTAAGCTTCCCTCTGGGGCTGTCCATGCAGGCAGGGGCCACAGCACACACAGCGTCAGGCCGGCCCCAATGCACGCTGCCCTTGACAGAGAAAAGGGGGACGCTGTGGAGATAATGCTGAAATTACCACGCTGCCCCAGTTTGACAGCAGTCCAAGCGTTTGGGGGGGATGTAATTTGTTGTTTGAATCTGTAGGTTTTTTTGTCCTCTGCAATAGGGAGATGACAGCAGGCCCAGACAACAGTGCTACTGATTGCCTCTTACTTTCACCCTGTCTGCATATGAGCAAAGGGCCAATGTCTGGGAACAAAAGTGCTGGACTCCACAATGATATATGGCTCAAACACAGCCCCATGTCATAGCACTGTTTGTGAGTGGCTGTTAGCGACACCAGTGGCCGTAGAGTGAACATTGTAGTGGCTTAAAGCGGTCATGTCGGCCCTGGGTGTTTGGCTCCAAACCCCTCCCTCCCTCCCTCCCTCCCTCCCTCCCCCCCTCCCTCCCTCCCTCCCTCCCTCCCTCCCTCCTCTCCTCACCTCCAGCTAAGCCCTGGGTCTCAGTGCCCTCTGACCAGTCCCGGGGTATCTCGCCCCATCGCTCAAGCCGTCAGTCTTTCCCCCTGTGCTTTACTGACATTAGTTTTGGCAGTGGCCACTGCACGGACACTGAACGGCTTCAGACTGCCCGAGTGCACCCAGATTTTCTTCTGTGACAACAACAGCAAGTCCCACAAGCCTCTCTGTCCTCCACTATCATTTAGAAGACAGTAGCCATGTCTGTCACTGTCATGACCTAGTCAAATTCCATTAATTTCAACAGTCCTGAAGCACTTGCCATTAAAAAGAGCATCCAGGATGATACCACAACATGAGACCCTGCTTCACAGGGAGTATATTAGGAATGGTGTATTCATATTCATACACACTCAGGCACACACGTGACGTGTACACGCATGTACACACAATGGGGCGAGACACAATAACAAATGTGTTGGACTGTTGTGTGCAGGATTTGACAATGTGTGCAAGTGATTTATTGTGGCTGTGTGTTGTTGGGTTCTGTTGCTGTAAACCTTAGCCATTACTTCCTGCCTCCATGGGCAGGGGGGATGACTCAAACCCAGCGCCTGGCCCATCTGCCCTCTGACTTGATTCCCCAAAGAGCCCTGGCCACAGTCGTTAGATGTTCCATCTCCACAGTAGTGTAGCTCGTCTTTGGACCCCCCCCTCCCCAAGTAAAAAAATAAATGAAAACATGTATCATTAACAACCACCTATTAGTGCTGAGCGATTAACTGAAATCTCATTTATTTTAATTTTTTTCTGTGAGCTCAATGCGCACTTTGCCCAGTTTCTCTATATTGTGCGATGTAGTAGGGAGTTGTAGTTTCCAACAGGCCAATATTTGACGTAGATTATCGCGGAAAACGTGGTAATTAACTACCTACTTGTCTGGTCTGTGTGGGGCGCACTGAGAGGGAGAGAAGATACAGAAGATGTGCGATCGAGAGGGATAGAGAGCAGTATCTTACATTTGACGTAATGGACAGTCACTACCATCATGGGACTTTTATTAATTGTTTTATTCTGTGCTGTTACAGCATTCAAACGACATAATGCGTAGTGCATTTAATGTTTAAAAAAATATATATATACGAAAACCGTGATTATTTTTTAATAGTCAAACCGAAACCAAACCGAACTCAAAAAGCACTCTCAGCACTATCACCTATATACCCACCATAGGATGTAGGATGGAGATGGGCCAACGCTCCATTGGCGCTAATAGAAAAACAGTAGGTGAACAGCTTCATTTTTCAGTTGGAGTAATGACTGCTCTCCTCAATCAAGTTTTTAATTCCTTCTCCCACTCAAATTAATACACAGGTCCTGACATCCCAAACACTAAGCCCCAGTTACAGTGCCTTCAGAAAGTATTCATAACCCTTGACTTATTCCATATTTTGTTGTGTTACAGCGTGAATTCAACATTGATTAAATAAATATTTTTCTCACAGATCTACACACAATACCCCATAATGACAAAGTGAAAACATGTTTTTAGAGATATTTGCTAATTTATTGAAAATGAAATATAGAAATATCTATTTATATAAGTATTCATAGAATCTCCTTTGGTCTTTCTGGGTAAGTCTCTAAGAGCTTTGCACACCTGGATTGTACAATATTTGCACATAATTACTTTTAAAATGATTCAAGATCTGTCAAGTTGGTTGTTGACCATTGCTAGACAGCCATTTTCAAGTCTTGCCATTGATTTTCAAGCTGATTTAAGTCAAAACTGTAACTGGGCCACTCAGGAACATTCAATGTCATCTTGGTAAGCAACTTTTAGGTTATTGTCCTGCTGAAAAGTGAATTTGTCTCCCAGTGTCTGTTGGAAGGATTTTGCCTGTGCTTAGCTCTATTCCGTTTCTTTTTATCTTAAAAAACTCCCTAGTCCTTGCCGATGACAAGCATGCCCATAACATGATGCAGCCACCACTATGCTTGAAAATATGAAGAGTGGTACTCAGTGATGTATTGTGTTGGATTTGCCCCAAACTTAACGCTTTGTATTCAGGACATAAAGTTCATTTCTTTGAAGTTTTACTTTAGTGCCTTGTTGCAAACATGATGCGTGTTTTGGAATATTTTTTATTCTGTACAGGCTTCCTTCTTTTCACTCTGTCAATTAGGTTAGTATTATGGATTAACTACAATGATCCATCCTCAGTTTTCTCCTATTACAGCCATTAAACTCAAACTGTTTTAAAGTCACCATTGGCCTCGTGGTGAAATCCCTGAGAGGTTACCTTCCTCTCAGGCAACTGAGCTAGGAAGGACACTTGTATCTTTGTAGTGACTGGGTGTATTGATACACCATCCAAAGTGTAATTAATAACTTCACCATGCTCAAAGGGATATTCAATGTCTGCTTTTTTTTATTTTTACCCATCTACCAATAGGTGACCTTCTTTGCGAGGCATTGGAAAACCTCCCTGGTCTTTGTGGATTAATCTGTGTTTGAAATTCACTGCTCGACTGAGGGACCTTACAGATGCTTGTATGTGTGTGGTACAGAGATGAGGTAGTCATTCAAAAATCATGTTAAACACTATTATTGCACACAGAGTGAGTCCATTCAACTTATGTGACTTGTTAAGCACATTTCTACTCCTGAACTTATTTAGGCTTGCCATAACAATGGGGTTGAATACTTATTGACTGACGACATTTCAGCTTTTCATTTTTAAATAATTTGTAAAAATGTCTGAATTTCACTTTGGAATTATGGGTTATTGTGTGTAGGCCAGTGACACAACATCTCAATTTAATCCATTTTAAATTCAGGCTGTAACACACCAAAATGTGTAAGAACTCAAGAGGTGTGAATACTTTCTGAAGGCACTGTACGTCTTGGTTTGCTCCTGTGCAACATGGTACGTGTAAAGAAAAAGGGGTCTCTTCAATAATGCAGCAGGCCAGTGCTGCTTCCCCATTCTGAATGTGGACTGAATTTGGGGAGCGTTATCACACAACTGTTCTGTTCTGTCTCATGTGGACCGTGTTGTGCACCTCCTGTCACGCACTGTCCCCCAGAGGGAACGCATTGGCTCCCCTCCCCAGTCTCACAGGGATCATTCATTCTCCGCTGCCTCAGCCACCAAATATTAAACAGCTCCCTCTGGCTGTATTCTGGGAGTCTTGCACCTTGCGTTGCCTCTGTGCATACTCTTCAATTTAAAGAAATGTGACTTTTTGAATGGTTTCATATGAATACTTGAAAAATGAACAGAATATGCAGTTCTGATATGTTCCCAACAATGGACAATGTTTCAAACCCGATGTTGGATCTTTTAGTAAATGCTATTCTTCTCCTCCTGTTTATATTGGTGATATACATGCTGTTGTGGGGGGTTGTCTAACTGTCTGAGTTTCCAACAGGGGGGTTACGCTGCATACAGATACGCCCAGCCCACCACAGCTGCTGCCTACAGTGACAGGTGAGTGCATTCCACGTGCTGCAATAATACATAATATAGAATAACTAATATTACTTGAAAAAAGAAAAGACCATTGATATTGTGATGGATTAAATTAGAAGTTGTGACAAGGTCTGACAAATGACTTCAACCTTTCCCCACTCTCCAAAGTATCTCCCACATAGAAGGGTGAAGATAAACTCTCTCTGGAGTTGTGACCCTCCCTTAGATTGAACTGTCCATTAGGAGATCCACTATGGCCTCAGGCTAAAGCACACAAAAAAAGTAACCTTGTTCGACAAGATGAAAAAAGAACAGAAGATCTATCCCATGCCTCTCTGCCTTTGACGGGTGAGCGGGTATATCAACTGTATTTATGAATGGCCTGGGGTCTGCAGGAGGAAGGGAGAGAGGGATGGATGGGCAGGGACTCTATCACTTCTGACTGATGTCATTCGGGTTCAGGTGTGCTCCGTTTGAGGAGGCGTGGCTGATTCATTCGGGCCTTCAAAGCCGCTGTCAGACTGGATGTGGGCTGGTTTGGGAATCTAATCTGGGAGGGATTGAGCATGTCACTTGTGATAACGTACACCCTGCCTGAGAGCCTGAAGATCATATCGATAATGTAAGATTTATCTGGCCTCGCCGCGCTTCGAATTATGAGCAGCCGTGCTCGGAGGAAGCAGAAATTGGACAGCGGCTTTTTCCTCTGGGAGTGATTTAATTCCTGTTTCTCTTGCCTATATTTTCCCCCTGAGATTTAATGTAATTCGCCCGAGTTGTTTGTTTTGGTTTGTTTTGCTTCCCTTGTCTGTTTGTTTATTTTTGAATAAGCGGTCATGCCCATTGGATCAATAGGGGTTTGTCTCAGCAATACCTTATCAGACTTACCAGCGGAGCAATCAGCCAATCATGAAAGGAGGTCACAGGGATCATAAGAGGCTTGTCAAATCCCCGTAAAATATGAAACATTCATTTTCCAAAAAGCTTGTGCCCACAGGCCTGCTTTGTATTACAGAGGCCCTGCCAGGGGCCAATCAGCGTAGTGAAGCCGCGTGACGTAAGTTCTGAGGGGCCGTTTGACCCCGAGGTGGTTAGCAATGCCACTCTGGTGAGAGCCCATTTTGTAGATAGATTAGCCTTAGTGGGCCTCTGGGGTTTGGTGCTCACAGTAGATAAGAGTATCACAGAGACCACCTCTGACCATGTCATGGTAGAGCCCATCCTCTCCCATCTTCTCCCCAGGGAGCCTTCTCATCCAGCTCCTTACCCCTCCACGTCCTGCTCACTGACCTTGGGTGTTGGACTCAAACGGGACACCATATTTAGATCTTATATAACTTATATAATGTCCTCCTCGCCCCGCTCAAGCCATGTAGGCTGTATGTCTTGTCTCCTTGAGGAAAATGACATTTCTCCCTCTCGCCTCTTGGTTTTTATTCCTGGTTGATTTGATGCCCTCAGTCCTTGGCTGGGAGTGCCTTATCTGCTCCATACAGACCCTCATTTGCAAGCGAGCATTGAAGAAAAAAAAAGTCAATAGAGGAATATGTGAAGTCGAGTAAATAAATAAATAAGGCGCACATCTTGTCCTGTTTCAGAAGGAAATTGGAAGGATTAGTTCCAAACCAGCAACAATGAAAAGACAGGGGTGTGAGCCCACTGTTCAGCTTGGGTAAACAACAGCAGGGTGAGAGAGCGCACACAGACTGGGTCCAAGCCCTCCAGCACCTATATCTCTCTCTGTTTTCTCTTTCATTCTCTCCGTTTCTCTTTCTCTCACCCCTCAGTACCCATCCCTACCAACTAATAGAGGTGACAATGAAAAGGACAATGTGTATTCACAGAGAATGATCCAATCACCTTTGAACTCATTTTCTACTCAGCCTTGTATCATTTTCTAAACCAGGGGGTAGAGAGAGGGAAATAATTGTTTTAGAGACTTGAAAATGTTGACTTTAGGGCCAAGTATCAAACAAGCATTGAAAATATACTATATGTCAATGACCATAATCTCCTGTCCTTTTCCATTGCAGCTATGGCAGAGTCTATGCAACAGCAGACCCCTACCATCACACAATCGGCCCTGCCGCTACATACAGTGTGGGGACCATGGTAAGTCCACTCTCGCTTTCCTCTGCACCCTGTTGTTGGCTAGCCATACTAACACAGAGCAGAGGCCACCAGCCGCAGTACTCTGTCGCTCCAGGAGCACTCGGAGATAAAGACCATTGAACTAAGCCAAGTCAGTGGGCTTTATTCCCTCTTTGTCATGCTGTTTGGCACGACCTAGTGGAGCGCAGCAGAATTCTCTGGCATGTGGTCATTGTGAATTCAGTGAAATGGATTTGTTTCATGTTATGTCACACAATCTCACCTCATACAATGTTAATTTTATTCAGGCTTTTTACTACTAAAATGGGAATGATCACTACAACTAATTCAATCCAAACACATGGGCATCTTATACACTAGTATAATCATTCTATTCCTGTCACTATTCAACTCCAAATGAGTTGTTCCATTCTTCCCTTCAGCCAAACTCTAAACTTGAAGGGGTGAAGTTGAATCGTTAATGTCTGTTTTTAGCTAGCTTTTGCAGCTAACATCAAAGATGAAAATACTATCAGTAAAAGACCATCCTCTAATGGGGAGATAGTTTCTCAATGTTTTGTTTTACAATGAGGGCATGTGACTGATAGACTTATTTGAAAGATTAACGACCATCAAACGCATGCAGCAGTGTGCCGTGGGACATGGAAGAGAAAGAGAGCGATGGAGGGAGGGTTCGAGGGAGGGCGTTCTCTCACTCACCCCTCCAGCCCACAAGGTTGATGGGACGAGCGCTCTCTGCCAGACAAATGACTCAAATTTACCATTCCGGCATGCATGCGATTTTTCAACAACATAAAAAACTGCGTACAGTTCCCCGGTGCAGCTGCTAGCTAAAAGCTTTCATTAATTAAGACATTAATTTTTTTCCTCTTCATTTACTTAATTAAAAACTGTGCTTCTTTTCCTCCAAATTTCCTTCCCTTCTCTGCCACTCTTAGTCAGGCTGAATTTGGCCCTTCATGTCTGAGCTTGGGTTGTGTGTGTGAGGCAAGTTGAGGGGATCACTGTGGTGGGGTGGAAGCTGGTGAGGTACGAGACCCTGGTAGTGAATTAACCATCTTGACACAATAGGAGTTCAGAACTTACAGTGCAGAGACACACCATGAAATAGATTCAGAAGTGCTGAGAAAAAATAATTGGTTTGGTTACTAATTCTTTAGTCCTATTTGATTAATGGTTCCGAAGGAGAGCACAGCGATTTTTGCATTTAGAATCCTTTCAATAATTAGTTCCTCCGAGGTTGCTTAAAATTCTCTTTGCTGATTTCCGGCGTGCAAAAAATGTGCTAATGCTTTTTTATACTGATGAAAGTTTTATACAAGTAAGAGGGTTCCCTTAAATGAAGGGAAATTAGCCTTTGAAGGTTTGGGGCTTCGCCTTTGGAGGTTGTCCAAAAAGCAGCAGAATTGCTCAGAGTACAGGGGATATGTGTGAGTGTGTGTGTGTGTGTGTGTGTGTGTGTGTGTGTGTGTGTGTGTGTGTGTGTGTGTGTGTGTGTGTGTGTGTGTGTTTGTCCTGGTTAACCAGAGCATTGCAGTAAACCTAGGGAGCAATATCCTCTGGTGCAATACACATCCAGAAAGGTGTGGGCACCACGGTTGGACTTGAAAGAGAATTATGTTTAAACTCCTTTGAACTTAATTAGCTTTGGTTGGATCTATGACATTGTTGTAGCCTGGAAAGCCATTCCATAAGGAATGTTTTCCTACAGTCAAAAGCATGAAACAAGCACAGTATTTTCCAATTTGTTGCTTAATGTAATTAATGCATGGAAACTGCATTTGAGGGCGGGGCCCACTTCTCCATGTGGCATAACAAAAGAAGAATATGGATATCTAGGAAAGGGTTTTTTCTCTCTGGTAAAAAGAGCAAAATTATTTCAGACCACGTTCATACTTTATCACTACCAGGTTCATTATCCTCCAGCTCCAACACCTCGACCACCCCTCCTCATAACACACACACATACCCAACTTATGCATTCTCTATTGAACAATAACTATTATTACTTTGATTAAACCAGCTCAATTAAATGCTATTTAATCCCATGTCCATCATACACAGACATTTTAACAAAACCAATAAAGGAAGGAAATTTGTGGAAAAAACAGAATTCAACAACCAAGCTGTCGCCACCTTAATACTGATTGGTCCTTTTTCATCTTTGATGTTGCAGGCTAGCCTATACAGAGGAGGGTACAGTCGCTTCACTCCCTACTAACAGAAAGAAAAAGAGAGAAAGACAGAGAGACATTACCCCCCCAACAAACAAAAATCAAACAAATAAACAAACAAGCAAACACCTCGTCCTTCGTGGAGTGCTAAATCAAACTAAAAGCTTCCAGGTCCCAATGCTGACCCCTCCCCCTGACACCCGCCCTCCCGCTACAGCTGATTTCTACAACCTTTCTGATGTCATCATTGGTCTGCTCCTATGATTTGTTTTGTGTTCATTTTGTGCTTTTGATTGATTTCGGAGAAGTTATGTTATGCACATGTGACTGCTGTAGATGGGTGCTGTGTCACCATAACCAATGTGAGCCTACTGTAGCACGCATGATGCATGATCAGAGAGGTGTGTTTCTGCTGTGGCTGTCAGCTGGATGAGAATCTACTGGGGCATTAGATACACTGTTATTTGGCCTATTCTTGAATTGGAATTCAATTAAATCAGGAAACAAAAAATCGTATTTCAATTAGCATTACAAATACATCATTATGCCCTGCTAATTCTTATTTCACAAGACGCCACTGTCAACTGTATGATTGCTCTGTAATGTTGAAGTATCCTAATGCACTTGAATTGGAGTCCTACCAGTGATGTGGTGTGACAGCATGCAGAGTGAGGGCCATTGCACCACAGAGAGGGGTCAGAGTTCACCTGGGGTTGAGACTGGGCTAGCTCTCGCTAATGTGATGGCACTCTAGGCTAAATGACGTAGGGTTTGAAATGAAGATTTTTTCCACACTGATTCGCATGTTCATGTATTATTAACTGAGGTGTATGTGACGTTTAGAGGTGGGTAATCATTATTTTTAGTAGGCTACACTGTCGATTCATCTATGAAGTAGTGCAATTCCTGATAACTATTCACTTTTCAGTATTGCACAAAAACATTCTGTACCTCAGGATAAACCACTACAAGTGATTTGATCTGACAGCTAATTGTATCAGTAGAGTGCTTGTCTGGTAATTGAAGATTTTCTTGACATAATCAGTGCTTGACTTGGGCAGGAGCTTACCGGAGCTGAACACCGGCACCTCAGATTTTCTACTGCTTGAGCTCCTGCACCTAGATATAAACAGTACCAGCACCCAAAATGAGTACCGGCACCTCTTTCAGTCCAAGTCAAGCATACCCACCCAACACTACCAATGGGTTCCCCCACTTTACAATGACAGAGCATTGTCTTATTGGCCAAATCTCTCTGGAAGAGCTGAATTACTAGAGCAGGTAGAGTGAGAGAGTATAGACTGTCGATTATGAGGAGAGAGATGGACTGTGAACATGATTGTATCATATTCCACATTCAGGAGAAAATACCTTGTTCCGTATGTGTTATAACACCTGCGTGTTGTCATACCATATTAATGTACTATAGTAGTGTCAATCACGTCTTCAACTCAGTAGTTACCCCATATGAACTCTTGAGAAAATAGGAACATTGCAAAGAAACTATTTTGTAAGTAGATCAAGCCAAGACACATTATATATAGATCCAAATGCAACTATGGAAATCTATAATTACTCAACTATTCGTATAATGATATACTTTACGTATGTATCCTCTCAAGTATTATCTGATTGGTGGGCTTTATTTGTGTATTTTGATCATTTTCAAGATGTGACATGTTTATAAAGACATCATATACAAGTAGTTCTGTTTAGTCAACATGTTGAACATGATATAGATTAATGTTATATACCAAAATAATATAGCATCACTTGATCAAAGAAAAGCCTAATATTTATGTGCATAAAACATTGTTCTTCCTTTTATATACCAGTATTTAGGGTTGTACTATGGGGGCTTTTATATGATAAAAAAAAGCTTCAGACATTATTTTTACTGTTTTTGAAGGGAAGCGCTAGCTTATGTATTTTTAGGTGTTTCTGATTAAATGACTCTATGAATGTGTGTGTGTGTGTGTGTGTGTATGTGTGTGTGTGTGTGTGTGTGTGTGTGTGTGTGTGTGTGTGTGTGTGTGTGTGTGTGTGTGTGTGTGTGTGTGTGTGTGTGTGTGCGTGCGTGCGTGCGTGCGTGCGTGCGTGCGTGCGTGTGTGTGTGCGTGCGTGTGAATAGTAGGGTTGACACAACCCGTTTTAAATGACTTTCCTCCCTATCCACTTTCATTGCACCAGTATAAAGCTTAGGGCTGCTCTGAGCGCAAATGGAACTAACACAGAGAATCCCCCAAGAACAACGGCTCACTGAAGCCAAGTTCCACTGTTTCTTCAACTCAATTAGCGTCTAGGTTTTAAGCTGAATTACAACAGTAGAAGTCTGCTGTTTGAACACATAGACTTGAGACAGCTCCACACAAACTATATACAGTGAGGGAAAAAAGTATTTGATCCCCTGCTGATATCATACGTTTGCCCAATAACAAAGAAATTATCAGTCTATAATTTTAATGGTAGGTTTATTTGAACAGTGAGAGACAGAATAACAACAAAAAAATCCAGAAAAACGCATGTCAAAAATGTTATAAATTAATATGCATTTTAATGAGGGAAATAAGTATTTGACCCCTCTGCAAAACATGACTTAGTACTTGGTGGCAAAACCCTTGTTGGCAATCACAGAGGTCAGACGTTTCTTGTAGTTGGCCACCAGGTTTGCGCACATCTCAGGAGAGATTTTGTCCCACGCCTCTTTGCAGATCTTCTCCAAGTCATTAAGGTTTCGAGGCTGACGTTTGGCAACTCGAACCTTCAGCTCCCTCCACAGATTTTCTATGGGATTAAGGTTTGGATACTAGCTAGGCCACTCCAGGACCTTAATGTGCTTCTTCTTGAGCCACTCCTTTGTTGCCTTGGCTGTGTGTTTTGGGTCATTGTCATGCTGGAATACCCATCCATGACCCATTTTCAATGCCCTGGCTGAGGGAAGGAGGTTCCCTTTGATGCAGTGAAGTTGTCCTGTCCCCTTAGCAGAAAAACACCCCCAAAGCATAATGTTTCCACCTCCATGTTTGACGGTGGGGATGGTGTTCTTGGGGTCATAGGCAGCATTCCTCCTCCTCCAAACACGGCGAGTTGAGTTGATGCCAAAGAGCTCCATTTTGGTCTTATCTGACCACAACACTTTCACCCAGTTCTCCTCTGAATCATTCAGATGTTAATTGGCAAACTTCAGATGGGCATGTATATGTGCTTTCTTGAGCAGGGGGACCTTGCGGGCGCTGCAGGATTTCAGTCCTTCATGGCGTAGTGTGTTACCAATTGTTTTCTTGGTGACTATGGTCCCAGCTGCCTTGAGATCATTGACAAGATCCTCCCGTGTAGTTCTGGGCTGATTCCTCACCGTTCTCATGATAATTGCAACTCCACGAGGTGAGATCTTGCATGGAGCCCCAGGCCGAGGGAGATTGACAGTTATTTTGTGTTTCTTCCATTTGCGAATAATCGCACCAACTGTTGTCACCTTCTCACCAAGCTGCTTGGCGATGGTCTTGTAGCCCATTCCAGCCTTGTGTAGGTCTACAATCTTCTCCCTGACATCCTTGGAGATCTCTTTGGTCTTGGCCATTGTGGAGAGTTTGGAATCTGATTGATTGATTGCTTCTGTGGACAGGTGTCTTTAATACAGGTAACAAACTGAGATTAGGAGCACTCCCTTTAAGAGTGTGCTCCTAATCTCAGCTCGTTACCTGTATAAAAGACACCTGGGAGCCAGAAATCTTTCTGATTGAGAGGGGGTCAAATACTTATTTCCCTCATTAAAATGCTAATCAATTGATACAATTTTTGACATGCTTTTGACATGCTTTTTTGTTTGTTATTCTGTCTCTCACTGTTCAAATAAACCTACCATTAAAATCATAGACTGATCATTTCTTTGTCAGTGGGCAAACGTACAAAATCAGCAGGGGATCAAATACTTTTTTCCCTCACTGTATATTATAAAAGAGACAGCTCCACACGCATAAAATACTCCCCTCTGCCTTGGTCAAAGAGAACCTCATAGCTTTCAATTCTCCCTCTCACTGCCTACCAATTCCTAATGATGCCCGTCATTACAGCTGTTGTTTCAAAATACTATTTTGCAGACGGCTAAACTTAGTAATTACTATAGTACCAGTTGATCCGCTTGAAAGGAAATAGAGTATTTGAATCCCCTTGTTCAGTTTGGGGGCAGATAAGTCATACATGAGTTGAATAGGAAAGCCACGGTATCAGAGACTGAGAGCAAACATCTTAATGAATGCTGCTCTTCTGAAGCCATCGTTTAGCAAATACACTGAAGGAGGCCATAGTATGACGAATAGTAATTACTGCTTTTCACTGGCTGTGTTTGCCTACTTCCTTCCTCTAGTCTAGCCATACTGAACTCTCTCTTACTAAATCACTTTATAACTCCTGACTCATTGATAACCTCACCTTGATACAGTAAAACAGAATCTTCCACTTTAAGCACCCATTCATTTCCTGTCTGCACCAGCCATACCGTATGTACCAGCTAACCTATATCAGCAGATGAACCAGCCTGATAAGATGCTAGCTCCTATGAGAGGAACATCAATGCCCAGGAGGGGTGTTAGCCGCCATGCCTCACCACCACAAATTAGAGCAGGCTAATTAGCCACTATCAATCACTGTATCGCTAGCTTCACTTACAGGCCATTCCTACACTATATTTTCACTATAACAATGTGCAGATCTCAGTCTACCAGCAGCTACATTTCACAGTTAAAAGAGAGAGTAGGCCTAGAACACATCTTTTCATTTATATCCTCTACTTTCAGTGTTACTCGTGGTCAGTTTTATTCTTACATGAGGACATTGCAGTGATGTCATGTTTTTACTAGGATGGGTTTGAGTGTTGTCATTTAAAGTTGTGATGTGTCCTTACAACTCTTCCTCCCTTTATAATTAATGTATTCATTGTTACACTGTTAAAATGTCAGATTATCAAGGCTTCATATAACATGTAAATAGCTAATAGATATTGTGTCTTATTATATTTTGCTAAATATTATAAATGTGTATCTAAAGTGTAGAGGCTGGAAGGTTTTTCAGTTTTATAATATCTTCTATCCCATTCATTTTTCATAGCTAGCTACATTATGAAAAACACTCAATTAAGGTGATAAACCACATGCCCAGTCATATACAGTTTGCTAACATTTAAACATGTTTATTTGTGTAAGTTGAACGCACAGTTTGTTAATTCATTATTTATGATGTATTTACTATTATAGTCAGTAAGCCTTGATAAGCTGACTGTCTAATTTCTTTATCCATCCAAAAGATTTGTACAATAAAAGAGAAACAAGCAAAAAAGTTACACTTCCTGTAAATATATACATGTATATACACATATATTACCAATTATCTGATTATCTGGTTTCTATGTATTCATATATATAGTGGTTTTATCTGTGTATTTTCAATTCAGCTGAACTTGTTCTATGAATTGTATGTCATTTCTAAAAAAGTATATATTGTCTAAAAGGTGTAAGTAATTGGCTTTTGATTTATTGGTACAGTATATTACATTTCCTTCCTCTTCTTTCATCAATGATTTAGTTGTTAGTATATGTGGCATATCTAAGCAACCTCTGATTGTTTTGAGTGTCAGAATAAAGCGGTTCTAAGAGCATTTTGTTTGTCATTAGCGCTCGATGTTTAATCTGTTGCTAGCTTGTTGATTGTTATCCTGATCAGGCACAGTAAAGTGGAATCTTCTACAATTCCTGTTCACGGTTAATGAAACCCAATATTTCTACAGGTTTAAACCAGCATTGTATAGATAAGTAGATGTTCAATTTAGGTACAATGCAATGCATTGAACTTCCTCAGTGACAGTGGCCACTTGCTACAGCACCGGCCCAACCCTCCCCTGAATTGACTTATCCATGAGTGATTAATATATTTGTCAGTGCAGCTCCTCCAGTGCTGGCCTGCCTGTCAGTGAGGAGCACTATATGTAGCGCAGGTGCTTTGTGTTCCCACTCTGCTCTGCTATATAGTGATATAGTGATGGGGGATATTTTTGTATAGAGAGTCCCCACTGAGACCTCCGTAGGACTGAGGTAGAAGAATGAAGGTGGGGTAGGCTGCTCCATGGATGGAGAGACAGAGGGAGATGGAGGGAGAGACAGAGGGAGATGGAGGGAGAGACAGAGGGAGATGGAGGGAGAGACAGAGGGAGATGGAGGGAGAGAGAGGGAGATGGAGGGAGAGACAGAGGGAGATGGAGGGAGAGACAGAGGGAGATGGAGGGAGAGACAGAGGGAGATGGAGGGAGAGACAGAGGGAGATGGAGGGAGAGAGAGGGAGATGGAGGGAGAGACAGAGGGAGATGGAGGGAGAGACAGAGGGAGATGGAGGGAGAGACAGAGGGAGATGGAGGGAGAGAGAGGGAGATGGAGGGAGAGACAGAGGGAGATGGAGGGAGAGACAGAGGGAGATGGAGGTAGAGAGAGGGAGATGGAGGGAGAGACAGAAGGAGATGGAGGGAGAGACAGGGGGAGATGGAGGAGAGACAGGGGGAGATGGAAGGAGAGACAGAGGGAGATGGAAGGAGAGACAGAGGGAGATGGAGGGAGAGACAGAGGAAGAAGCACTACAAAGCCATGTCAAAATTAAAGCCTCACCTAATTTTCCTCTACAGCTCGGTGCGCTGCTGAATTAGGGAGCGACTGTCATGACAAGGGTCCCAGGACATCTGTGTCTCTCCTGCCTCTCTCCCTCTCTCTCCTCCCTCTCTCCCTCTCTCTCCTTCCTCTCTCCCTCTCTCCCCTCCCTCTCTCCCTCTCTCTCTCCCTCTCTCTCCTCCCGCTCTCCCTCTCTCCCTCTCTCCACTACTACGATAGGCCTCAGTATGACACTCTTCACTGTGAACTGCCGAACTCCAGTAGAGTGATAATGGCACTCTGTTCTGTGGAGAAAAGTAGCACTTGCTTTGGCCGACGCTCTTTAAAGCGTACCTTTGTGCTGTATGACTTTAAGACTGGCATGAAAAAAGAATGAAGCTCTCTTTTGTTCCCCTCAAAAGCTTCCCTTTCAGTAGATTTTTTAAGCATGCTGCTTCTCTATCGGGTGGTTTGACATCAATCCGTCAGCCCGTCTTAACCTGACATTGTGTACCTTTCCCCCTCCCTGGGGTGCAATGGTTTAACACTTAAGAAAGATGGAGGGGAACTTTTGTGAGAGGAGTGTACTTTTTTATTCTATACATTTTCTCAATGTTTATATTCAAATAACTTTCTGGTTTCTGGTATGGAATCATCATATTGAATAGGTTTTTTGGAATATGAAACACAGCAAACTTAACGCGACAAACTTTATGATTAAAAGTAGTGAAATACAGTTGAACTCCACTAACACCTGTACACCATAGTCTTTGTAGGTTGTCTGTCTATATGTGTCAATCAGAGATGCGACATTCTGCAGACTTACCCATGTCTCCTTGTTCTTCTTCCTATCCACCTCCAGTAAATAACAAACCCAACGCTGTGCTCAGTATTGATGGACATCACAGATGAAAACAAGGAGAAGAGGAGAACTAGCTTTAAGAAAACAGCAGGAGAAGAAGAGAAGGAGTCCCTCTACTGAGCCTGGTGAGGAAAGACGGGAGGCGTGCGTGCGGAGTGGTGTCGCGGCGGCGGCGGTGTCAAAACCTGCCACAAGCGCGACAGACGGAGTGAGACAGTTTCCACCAGGGACCACCTTTACCGGGTAGAAGACAAAGAGAACGAGAGAAAAAAGAGACAGAAAGCATCCTGTTATTATAACACATTTTATTTTTCTATACTTTTGTGATTTACAACTTGTGACTTACAAGTAAAAAGTGTGTATAAAACAGTATATATGTACAAATATGTTTTTATGTTTTTGCTAAGGGAGACGAACAGTTGGCCCTCGATGCTGATTATGTGGTATGCAGGGAGGAGAGGGAGAGTCCTGCTCCTCTCTACACCACACCACTCCTGTCACTGACAGACAAGAGGAGGTGATATATATATATATACAGTAATGTTACGGAGGCAGGCTAGGAGGGTTCAGCATCCGGGCAGAAGCATTGTATTACAGGTCCACTTTCTGTGGGTCGGAGTCAATGGTTAACTTCCAGCTGGAGGTCTCTATGGTTACACTTCCTGTGCGCGGTCCTTTTGTGGTCTCACTGGTCCGCTTCCTTCCTTGCGCTGGTGCCACTGTTCCACTGTTCCACTTCCTGTTGCAGTATCACTGGCCAGCTTCCTATGGGCAGTAACCGCTGTTCTCTACTTCCCTGTGGATACTGTCGTCATGACTCCACTTCCTCCTGGCAGCACCACTGGTCCACTCTCCATGGGCAGTACTGTCACTGGTCTACTTGTCTGTGGGTTTGCCAGTAGAGAAATTAGATAAGTTCCTCCCCCAGCTCCCTTTCCTCTCCAAGCCCCAGCAGAGGTCTCTGATTCACGGCGAGAGAAAGAGAGAGAGAGAGTTTGATGCGTTAGTCCCTGACTTTCCTCACCTGCCAGGGTCAAAGCCCAAGCCTTTGTGTTGCTCTATCTGCACCAGTGGACAAAGTATCTCAAACAGACAGACCAACAAGCCAGGGTGCATTTAACTAACGATGCACGTTTCCAGAGAAGAGAAATACTCATCAATGTCCATGTAACAATTGAATTATAATCGAAAAATCTAATTGTAATACATCAGCAGGTGCATAACCAAAACACAAGCCTAAGGCATATGGACTATGTCGCTTGATAAACATTATAGAACTAGTTCCCATCCAATGGTAATAAAGGAATGAGGGCTGAAACATGTCAATTACAATGTTGTTTTGTCAGTGTATTCTGAGAATATTTATTTGTGTGATTTGCAGCACTGAAAACATTTAAAGAAGAAAAAATGTTTTAATTTATTGAAGCAACCTTACTTTATATCAGGAGAGTCACTGTAAACATGTGTTTAAACAAGAATGTTGGTTCAGTTCTTGAATGTATTTTAATGTCTAGGGTGTCCAACAAGTATGTATTCTTTTTCTGTATGTAAATATATATATATATATATATATACATATCTATTATATGGGCTGTGGTGGTGGTGTCAGGGAGTAGAGGGGGTAGATAAGGGGCACCGTCCTACAAGCTATATCCCTGATATACTGTAACATGTGATCATGTGTTATATGATTGAAAGCGTGATGGTGATAGTGTGAACTGATCTTCCCCTCCCCCTGCACTTAAAGAGATTGGAACAGGATCTTAAGCACTTACAAATTCGTAACATGCTGTATGAATTGGAATTCGTTACATATCATGCAAAAAAAATTTGCAAGACAAAATGGATGACGTTGTACACAATTGTGCACAGTTTTCGGGGACCGGAAACCTACTGGCTGAAATTATACGAAACCTTTATAGCGCATCTTTAAACAAACACACATATGAACACACACTCAAATACAGAGAATCACACACACACTCTCATATATACACACATGTTTTGGCCCAGAAATATGCTACAGACCTGCTTAACAACTTGCTGATTGCCAACAGATAGCTAGTGCTCCAGATAGTCATACACAACAGATCGCTAGTGCTCCAGATAGTCATACACAACAGATAGCTAGTGCTCCAGATAGTCATACACAACAGATAGCTAGTGCTCCAGATAGTCATACACAACAGATAGCTAGTGCTCTAGATAGTCATACACAACAGATAGCTAGTGCTCCAGATACACAACTACTCTGGCCCTGCAGGGCCTCAACTACCTTCTCTCAGCTATATGACAGACACCCTTATTGAAATAACATTTATATTAATCATCACATTAAGCAACAGGTCCTGTTGAGGAAGGCGATGATCATAAGCAGGTTTAGTGTATAGACGTAGGTTTGATTATGAGAGTTACATAGTGTATGTGGCTAACTAACTCCCAGTCAGTTTCAGGTGAAATGCAGTAAAATGCAGTGAAATTCAGGCAGTAGGCCACCCTCCTGATCCCTGTGTAGGCTGTAAGTACCAGTCCTTATCTTCCTGAGCCCTGAGCACAATGGCTTGAGCTGTGACATGAGCAGGATATCCCTCTGAGAGAGAGTTACTACTGTACTACCCCCTCCCGTTCTACTGTGTGAGTCTACCGCCCCTTTTGTATTCCTGACCCTAATGTACATAATATACCCCCTCCCCTCTGACTCCCAAAATCTTGTATTTTGTTCTATAATGACACATTTATTTATAAGGATTTTTTAAATATATCTCTTTCTCCTTTTTGTAAATGTTCCAGTTAAATGAAGTTTAAAAATGTTTAAAAAATTCAATGGATATATTGAAAGGTAAAAGTCTCTAAAAGTCCCCTCTCCTCTGGCTCTGTACTCTAAACTTTGTGTTTCTTTTTTTCTCTTTCTGTATGCTTCTCTTATGTGCTTCAGATGAAGAGTTCTATTTATTATGACATTAACGTTATTATAATTATGACTAATTATTAATATTATCATCATCCTCATCATCATCATTATTATCATTAATAAACTTGTCTACTTCAACCAAAAGGTGTTGTCTTTTTGGCCTGAGTGTTACAGTGTAGAGGAAGATGAGCTACTGTAGCAGTGTGTGTAGAATCCTTAAAGACAAAACATCCCTTGATGGGACATCATAATGACACCGAGAGCTGGGGGAGATGTGCCAGGTGGAAGGGGGGCGGGGCACAACTCCTAAGCCCATTTTTCTTAGCCCACCCCCTCGGGGGATGCAAGATGGAATACACCTGTCTGTCGCCAAGGCGACCATTTACCTAAGAGGAGAAAACACTCTATTCAGTCCCCATGCAAACTCAAAACTGCAAAAATACATTGAAATGTTCTTACAGCAAAAGAGAAGAGAAAAATCACTGCATACACTTCAAGGCAAAGGGTTGCTTTTACAATTTCATGTTTTGTTACATTGTATATGTATTTTGAGACAGTGCTACTGAAGTAATTAGAGGAAACTTGAAAGAAAGCAAATTATCCCTTTTCCAAACACAAACTTATTAGGAAAAATGTCACTAAATTGTGTCACTGTTATCCCAACTATTGGCCTTCCACACCGTTCTGAGGCCCTCATCCAGTAGTACAGTTATCATAAGTACAACAGATTTGGGGTATTTGGAAAGAAACGTTGTCCAGCTCAAGACAGTCATGTAAGTCACAATAATAAGGCACAGGTTTCTAAATGTATTTTTATAAAACTGGCTCATGATATATCAATGCAGACTCAGTCATTGAGGGCAGCCATCTTTTACACCTATAAGCCATGTAATTGCTATTGCCGCGTTCACGTGCTAGTCGGCACTAGGAAACTCAAACATTTCCGACTTGGTAACTGGTTGTATACCGAACAAAAATATAAACGCAACGTGTAAAGTGTTGGTCCCACGTTTCATGAGCTGAATTAAAATTCATTTTCCATACACACAAAAATATTATTTCTCTCACATTTGCACAAATTTGTTTACATCCCTGTTAGTAAGCAGTTCTCCTTTGCCAAGATAATCCATCCACCTCACACGTGTAGCATATCAAGATGCTGATTAAACAGCATGATCATTACACATGTGCACCTTGTGCTGGAGACAATAAAAGGCCACTCTAAAATGTGCAATTTTGTCACACAACACAATGCCACAGATGTCTCAAGTTTTGAGGGAGTGTGGAATTGGCAATGCTGACTGCAGGAATGTCCCCCAGAGCTGTTGCCAGATCATTTAATGTTAATTTCTCTACCATAAGCCACCTCCAACGTCATTTAAAGAGAATTTGGCAGTACGTCCAATCGGCCTCACAACCGCAGACCACGTGTAACCACGACAGCCCAGGACCTCCACATCCGGCTTCTTCCCCTGTGGGATCGTCTGAGACCAGTCACCCAGACAGCTGATGAAACTGAGGAGTATTTCTGTCTGTAATAAAGCCCTTTTGTGGGTAAAAACTCATTTTGATTGGCTGGGCCTGGCTCCCCATTGGATGGACCTGGCTCCCAAGTGGGTGGGCCTATTAATTTATTTCAATTTACTGATTTCCTTATATGAACTGTAACTCAGTAAAATCGTTTAAATTATTGCATGTTGCGTTTATATTTTTATACACGTGCAATGTTCAACCAGTTAGCAAGTCGAACATTTCTGAGTTTCCTAGTTTCGACTAGCATGTGAACGCCACATAAATGCTTCCAATTATTATGGTGAGGGGATCTACAAGTAACTTACAAAATAAAGAAAGCACTTGAGTTAATGAAGGATACAATGTATATTGAAAGCAGGTGTTTCCACACAGGTGTGGTTCCTGAGTTAATTAAGCAATTAAAACATTTTAATTATAAAAATGCCCATTTGCCCATTATTTTGGCTACCATGGCTAGAAGAAGTGTGTGTGTGTGTGTGTGTGTGTGTGTGTGTGTGTGTGTGTGTGTGTGTGTGTCTCAGTCACCAGATCTCAAACCAATTGAATACTTATGGGAGATTCTGGAGCACTGCCTGAGACAGCGTTTTCCACCACCATCAACAAAACACCAAATTATGGACTTTCTTGTGGAAGAATGGTGTCGCATCCCTCCAATAGAGTTTCAGACACTTGTAGAATCTATGCCAAGGCGCATTGCAGCTGTTCTGGTGGCTCGTGGTAGCCCATCGCCCTATTATTTAGGTGTTTCCTTTATTTTGGCAATTACCTGTATATATCATGAATATGTAGTTTAGAAGAACAGAAGGGGAAACGCATGTATGCTTATTAGGTGAAGTTTGGATGACATCGTGTGGCCAAAAAACATGATATTTTTATAGATATTCTATCATCAAATTGGGTTTATATTTTATTAATTTAGCAGTATCTTTAGATTAAATTGGTTTGTAAAATAGGGATCAGAAAGGATCAGAGCCATGTTTTGTGAAGGTAAATGTGACGTAATGGTTTGTCCATCCACTCTACAGATTGTAATATCAAGGTAACCCCACTTGGTGGCACTATAGCTTCACACAGGTTACATTACCTTAGCCTACAAGAGCCATTACGTGTTAGTCACTTAGCTATATAATGTAATTACATTTTTTATCACTTGTTTCCAATTAGGCCTATACATCCCTTAATACAATAGGCTCCCCCATCACCCACCATGCATACCTTTTATCTGAAATATTGTCTTTGGGCTTTGTTCAAACATCCCGTGGTTGATTAAGGTCAAGCGAGAAGATAAAAAATGATAAAAGCCTCTGTTGGACTAAAATATAATCTATCACCTCGACCACAGGAAATGACCATAATCACACAATTATGAAGCAATGAGGCACTTTGGCTTTATGGGGAGGGTGCTTTGCTAAAATGGCCCATGTAAAAGCCCATCTGAACAAATGGGCCCTCGGATTTGAGCCAAACCGGGGGCTAAAAGACCCTATACATCAAGCCGTGGCATATATAACAAAGAGCAGCAGCATCCAGTGCCTGATAGAAGGGCAAGGCTGCATGAGGTGCTGCATGCTGGAGAAATTGAACACTGTATGATTAGATATGGAGATCTGCTGAAAAGATTCCAATACTTTCCAACCTTTCCCTTCCCATCTAGGACCCTTGAGATTCTATAAGATTTTGAACAGTTAACTTGTTAATTAACATGTAGGTAACAAGTAAGTAACTAATCATGCCTATATTTACTGTAATATTAACAAAGGCATTAACAAACTCTTTATTAAAGAGGTACAATTTTAAGTCTTTAAATAATAATATAATAAGCCATATAAAACATCTACAAATACAAATACTTAAAATTGAGCTAATAAAGAGTTATAATCAACTTTGATATAAAAAAAAGAGATATTATCTAATGAACAACAAATCTCAACACTATTGCATTACTGCAGTACTGAATGACCACATGTGCTATTTTTGATTGGACCGTGACACTCAACCTGAAATATCAGGTTTGTATCTATTCAAAGCCCTTTATTGTAAACCATAGACCATATCACATTTTAGTAGGGCCTGCATAACACTCCATCAAATATGAATAGACCACTGTGTTTATGCTTACAGGGACAGGTCAACCAGTGTAAAGGCCATTTTTAACGGAGGCTGGGTCCCTCCAGGACCAATCCCATGGAGTGAGGGTGAATATATGTATTGATCTGCCTTAAACCCAGTTGATGTGAACACGGTGTGAACAGAGACAACAATGAAACACTATTAATATATTAATTGATCATTCACATATCAGTGTGCAGTGTGTGCCTGATGTCAGCAGGATTTCATAGACCAAGCCTTAATACAACCTTTTCATTGCTTTAACTGACGTGTGAATACTAGCCAGCCTTGCACAGCTATATTTGTAGTCAGTGTTTTTGTGGACAGATGAGCTGCATTGCTCTGTACTGTACCTGTGGTCCTGTGGCCCTGTGGCCAAGGCTCAGAGAGAGAGAGAGAGGGGGGTGGGACCAGCAGGCTGAGTGTCTGGAGCAGTAGACACTTCATCCATCAGCTCACCACTCAGCCATCTGGTCTAGACACTGCTGCTGCTGTTGGTGCTGCTACAGTATGGATGTAGCCTCACATCTCTACCTGGCTGGAAGTCCTTTTGAGTTTAGCACAGGATGTAAGGATGTATAGCACACAACTTGATACACCTACCACATAGGGACGAGTGGTGAATAACAAGGATATTCAAACTAAATGTAAGGTGTGAATGGTCTAGCTATTTGGTCAATGCGGTTATGTATTATCAATGCGGTTATGTAATCAGTGCTGTTATGTGTTATCTGACCTCACCTCACCCATGTTGTATGTTTGGATTATTGTCTGGAAAATGGCTCTGTGCACTATGCGTTAAGACGACTTCTCCAGGAGAAGGCATCATATCCCTCTCTAAACTCACCTCATCAGCAGTTGTTGTTCTAGGTCAGGGGTATTCAACTCTTACCCTACTAGGTCCAGAGCCTGCTGGTTTTCTGTTCTACCTGATAAATAATTGCACCCACCTGGTGTCCCAGGTCTAAATCAGTCCCTGATTAGAGGGGAACAATGAAACGCAGTGGAACTGGCCTCGAGGTCCAGTTGAGTTTGATGGCTCTAGGTGAATGATTAGCACAGACACAATCAGGAAAGAAGAGGTATCGGGATAATAGTTTTTGTAAATTACACAGAAAAGCATGCAGCAACTGTGATGTCAGACGATTTGCCAAGTCCCAATACTCAGCACTTGACCCACTCTTATCTCACGGGTCTGTCTGCTCAATGCCATACGTGGGTCCATGCTGCTCTGTAGCAAGAAATCCCTCTGCTTCTCCCTGACTATAATGTCATGCTTCGGGGTTTTAATCTACTGAGACTGTGATCCAATCATGCATACACAATAAAACACCAAGCCAAACCAACTACGTGCACCCTCAGGCTCCTTTGAAGTAACATGTTTGTCATTGTGTGACGTTGACATAAGTGAAATACATGTATGTGCCAAGAGAATCTGCAGGCCCTTTGCCAAATGTATCCACAGCCTGGGTGTGAGCCGGCACGTGTCACCTCCAATAGGGAAGTATAGAGCCGGTGAGAGATAAAGATGGCTTTAAGGGATGCTTGATTGAATTTGACCCACAGAGTGCATACAAATGACATGATTGATTGTCCTGCACCACTCTTTAACACGCAGCGCTGCAAGCCGGGATGAAACACTACCTGCATTTTGTTGTCTCTGGTCCAGCCACGTCAGCAAACTGCCCCACACCCTTCAGATGTGAACTACAAAGGCAAGAAGGAAGAGTGGCCGAACCACACTCCAGCTGAACGGCTTAATATGATTTGGCCTTAATACCCATTACAACATTACAAAGGTGCTGTCGTTAGCAACACGATTCAGCATCGTTGAAATCCACCCACCCACCCTCCCTCTACCTATTAGGGGAAATAATGATAAGAATCCCTGAAAAGACGCTATAAATGGAAACAAAAGTGCTGGGCTGGACAGAAAATGAGCCTGGTGCCCTGTGCTGCCACAATTTGTGTGATGAGGTGAGCGGTCGGCTGGTGACCCAGCGCTTTATGGGTAGTGTCGGGGTCAGGTGGGAAATTAGGTGCTCCGAGAGGCGTGCATTAGAACACTGCCTGCCTTGGCACAGGACAGCCACTGGACAGAGAGAGAGAGGGAGTGTGAGAGAGGGAGGGAGAAGGAATGAGAGAGAGAGAGAGACAGAGAGAGAGAGAGAGAGAGAGAGAGAGAGAGAGAGAGAGAGAGAGAGAGAGAGAGAGAGAGAGAGAGAGAGAGAGAGAGAGAGAGAGAGAGAGAGAGAGAGAGAGAGAGAGAGAGAGAGAGAGAGAGAGAGGAGGAAGAGAAAGTGTGCTGATGTTAAAGAAAATCGGGCCGCAATGTCAACGTGACTGAATGTGAGGAGTGTAGTGCCATGTCTCTGGCATGGTGCCCCTTGTTCATGAGTGGCTGATGAGGGATTGAACAGGAGAACGTGTTGCTGGGAGTGATGGATGGCTCTGTGATTACCTCTCTCCTCCTTTCCTCCTCTCCTGGGCTGCAGAACAGACAGGACGAGGTCACTCCTTGAAGGAGAGCTGGAGTAGAGGGAATTGCAGACTTTGAAGCGAATGGAAAAGAGAGTTTACCAGACGTTTAGTGTTTTGGCCATGTAATTAAGGGTCAGAAAATAATATAAGCCCAGCAATCTGCTAGCGTCAGTCTGGATGCTGCCTGGGCTCAGTACAGGGAGATATATGGCCCAGCTGCTTATGCTGCTAACAAAATGAGGGTGAGGGAACAGATTCAATTTGCACCGCCTAACCAAATGTCCAGTACTGTTTCCTTTTTCCCAACACCCCCCACTCCCTCTCCCCTTCTCTCTCTCTCTATCTCTCTCTCCCTCTCTCTCTCTCCCTCTCTCTCTCTCCCTCTCTCTCTCTCTCTCTCTCTCTCTTCCTCTCTACCCACAGTGCCAAGCAGCTCAGGATTAGAGCTGGCACTGGTGTCCATCTGCACACCGGATTTGGAGTGTGGCTTCGCTGCGACCCGTCTGTTGTCCGGTGCCTCTGGAGGACAGGAGAGAGAGAGCGGCCGGAGAGAGAGAGAGCCTGGCGCCAGGAAAAAGGCTCTCCAAAATGATCGCGTCCAAAGCCTATCTTACCATATTATCTTCCAGTCTAGAGCTATAATGTAGACCCATATCTGTGCTGAAATCAGATTAAAATGGCTTTGTCAGTAATTGTATGAATATGTTGTCCATAGACTGATTTGTGGTACAGACATTGTTAGTTACCGCTCCATCATTGCAGTCAATTTACTGAGGTGAGTAATATGTACGATTCTGTCTCTGAGCTGTAGGCAGTTTAAAGGCCCTCTGTTCCAGCTAAATCCATTTTTATTCACCCTGTGGATTACATCACTGGCTTGGCACTTCCTCCAGCATCTCATCTGAGCCAAGCACTGGCCAGGTGGAGCGCTAGGTCCACTCTTATAGGAGTCTGAAGGGATAGGCCAACGTTTTGACTTGACCTTTTTGTTTTTAGACTATCTACTTTATTTACTGTGTCCACTCCAGTTTATATCCTGTGTACCAAATTTGTTCAGTTGCTGAAGGGATGGTTCAGTGTTGCATTCTCCCTGCTGGCCTTTAGAGGGCGCTGACACATTGGTGTTGAGACGAGGCGCCCAGACTGGTGCTGAGGATACACTTCTCAGTCTCGGCATGTGTGTGAAGTCATAGGAACACCACAGCACTCAGACACAGTCAGTGTGACAGGCAGGTGCTAACAAGTGACGGTCCCCTACAGAGAGTGTCCTCAATGAAATCCATGCGTGACAGACAGGACACCTTCATAATACTGTACATGGTGCAGGGTTGGCATGCTAACTATGCTACTTTGTTCTTCACTGCATTTACTATAGTAACAACATTGTAACACATTTGTATTAACATTGGATGCATATACCTGGATCATATCCATATCCATACACTATCCCTATCTTTGAGTTGCTATCGAGTTGTTTACTCTCTCTATCTCTCCTACTGGTTCTCTGCTGTTCTCTGCTTCCCCGATAGCAATTAGTTATGGGAGGAGAACATTTGGTTTCTAACATGAGAATTCCATGTGTGCTTGTTACCCAGGGAAATATTCTAGATGCACACACAGATAGTCCAACTAGAGATAACACCATTTGCACTTGAGGTTGCTATGCTAAGTGGTAAGCTTCTGCTGGAAGTGAAATAGTTAATTTAATTCTGGTATGGGGAAATTCGATTTGGCAGTTTACTCAGCATTGCGTCTGTCTGGACTATTCACAGAATATGCCGTATACAGCATCTCACGGGTATGTGTAACTCATGTCTTGGCTTGGGTCTAAATATCAACAACAACATCAGAAATAACCGCCATTAGAATGATTACGATGCAAGCAGTCCCTTTATAATTGCATTGTTATCATTGTTGCTTTGATTATTATAGGATCATACATTCACCAGCACAGTATATATTTATTGGTTAAAAGGGGACAGTGGCTGGTGTGGTTTTGTGCTGTTGTTTACAGTGATTGCATCATCCATCAGTTCAACAGACCTGGACTTGGCTTAGGCCCCTGAGTGCACAGATGACATGACAGGTTATGTCCAGACCCCCAGGACTCCCGGCCCTGGCTGGTGGTGGGAGATGCCAGCAGTGCCAACCTTACCTGTCTCATGAAATCTGCTGGGCAGTACAATGAATACGCCACCAGACGTTCCCTCTGCAGCACTGGACTCAGCTGCAGTACAGCTGCAGGCCCTTCCTTATGATGTAGCGGAACAATGCCCTGTAGTCCCTGGATCTATTGCATCTCAATGCCATGGCACACCATACCCCCGTGCCCTGAATAATCACCTGTCTACAGCGCTCCCATTCAGAGAGATGAATGGAAAACAGAAGAGGGCTGTGCCTGGAGCATCATCCAAAGAGAGTCTGTGTCTCTGTGTCAAGAATTGCTATTTGGATGGGATGTTTCTTGTTAATGAGAGTTAATCATCTATCAACATTCACAGCGCAAACAAATGTGCAGACACAAAATTCTGGCAAGGGGACGGAATATCCAAGTTGCACCATAAGATTAATGCTAGGGAAAAAGGGTTATGGAAAATATTAGGGTCTCGATTCAATCCGTATCGCTGAAGTTTACAGTATCGCCGTTTGCCGTGAATGCAATCTCCGCTAACGCAGGAACATTGTCTTTAAATTTCTATCGCAGTGTAGAGCAGATCTTCAGCACTACGGATTGAATCAAGCCCTAGGGTTAGGGTTGAACTGAGATGTAAACATGAAGCTCGTGTCAGGGTCAGGGTTAGGGTTGAGGCTAGGGTTAGGGTTGAGATGTAACGTGGACATGAAGCTAGGGTTAGGGAACGGATCATCGGATGCATTCAGTGTGAATACAGTGAAACAATTAGGCAATTAGACAGTGTGAATACAGTGAAACTGTTATACCAACACTGTAATATAGTGTAGGGATGTTAAGATGATCAATTCGGTTATCATTTTTATCTTTGTGTGTGTGTGTGTTTGTGTGTGTGTGTGTGTGTGTGTGTTGGAGAGAGAGAGAGAGAAAGAGAGTGTGCGAGAGACAGAGAGAGAAAATTTAGGGGGGGGGCTCACGCCGTGGACGACGAGGCAGCGGGAGGCCGCGATAGAGCGGTTCCGCTGTTTAGCAGAGGAGGCCACCAGATTAGGGGGGTCATTGGTTCAGAGGGAGCAGAAGGAAAGTGTAGAGGCACGGCGAGAGGAGCTGGTTAGGCAGCAGAAGGAGCGGGGGTTAATGAAGGAACCCAGTCCCGCTCCTCGCACCAATCAAGTGGTGCGTGTCGCCAGTCCGGTCCGGCCCATTCCTGCTTCCCGCACTAAGCCAGTGGTGCGTGTTCCCAGAACGGTTCGGCCCGTTCCTGCTCCTCGCATCAAGCCAGTGGTGCGCGTCGCCAGCCCTGTCCGGCCTGTTCCTGTCCCTCGCACCAAGTCAGTGGTGCGCGTCGTCAGCTCGGCGCGGCCTGTTCCTGCTTCTCGCACCAAGCCAGTGGTGCGCGTCGCCAGCCCGGTCCGACCTGTTCCTGTCCCTCGCACCAAGCCAGTGGTGCGCGTCGCCAGCCCGGCCCGGCCTGTTACTGCTCCCCGCACCAGGCCAGTGGTGCGCAACGCCAGTCCGGTACGGCCCGTTCCTGCTCCCCGCACCAAGCCAGTGGTGCGCGTCGTCAGCCCAGTCCGGCCCGTTCCTGCTCCTCGCACCAAGCCAGGGGTGCGCGTCATCAGCCAGGTCCGGCCCGTTCCTGCTCCCCGCACCAAGCCAGTGGTGCGTGTGTCCAGTCCGGCACGGCCCGTGCCTGTTCCACCTGTGCCTGGTCCGGCACCGGTCAGCTGCTCCACTCCGGAGCCAGAGCAATCCGCTCCACCGGGGTCCAGTCCAGCTCCGGTCAGCGGCTCCACTCCGGAGCCAGAGCAGTCCGCTCCACCGGTGCCTGATCCAGTTCCGGTCAGCGGCTCCACCCCGGAGCCAGAGCAGTTCGATCCACCGTCGTCGGGTCCAGCTCCAGTCAGCGGTTCCAGACCAGACCAGGGGCGCAACTGGGAGGCGGATAATAGGTGGTGGTCACGCCCGGAGCCGGAATGCCCACCCGGCCCCTACCCTGTTATGTTTAGGTTGCGCGGTCGGAGTCCGCACCTTTGGGGGGGGGGGGGGGGGGGGGGGTACTGTCACGCCCTGGCTCTGGGGACTCTGAAATGTTGAGCCAGGGTGTGTAGTTTCTGTGTTGTGTTTATTTCTATGGTGAATATCTATTATGTGTAGATCTATGTTGGCCGGTTTGGATCCCAATCAGAGGCAGCTGTAGCTCGTTGTCTCTGATTGGGGACCATACTTAGGCAGCCTTTTGGCACGAGTTAGTTGTGGGATCTTGTTCCGTAAAGGTATGTTGTTTGTATGCTACCTTGGACTTCATGTTTCGTTTGTTGTTTTGTCGTGTGTTTAGTCGTTAATAAATATGAATGCATATCACGCTGCGCCTTGGTCCTTCTCGTTCGTAAACGATCGTGACAGTTCAGTGTACAGGGGGGCTGGAAGGAGCGATGCAGGTTTCAGGATGTAAGTGGAGCAGCCGTTGGTCAATACTCAGAGACGGCAGGATATATCTGGCCTCTCCCCTGGGCTCTGTGACGCCAAGTGTGGCCTTTTCCCTCCAGTTTTCCCTGCTCCTGTCACAGGAACATGGCTCAAAATAGCCCCAAAATCGGGGGTAGAAACAAATATTGCCTGATGAAGCAGCACAGTCAGGTCATGGAGAGAGAGCATATGCCTCCCTTTCCCACTGCTCCTGCCCCTGACATGTGTGACCAGACCAGCCCGACACGCCCAGACCCACCTGTTCCTCTGAGCCCTCCGCTGGCACACACAGGAGACACACATCTAATCCTCAGCATCATCACTCAGCCCCTGGTGATGATCTAACAGCTGCAATCACTTTGTCCAAACGGTACCCTCCCATCCAGGGCTGCTTTAATGACACAGGAAGGTGAGGAACACCACCTCAAGCTGAACCTCGGCAAGACGGAGCTGCTCTTCCTCCCGGGGAAGGACTGCCCGTTCCCATGGTCTCGCCATCACGGTTGACAACTCCGTTTTGTCCTCCTCCCAGAGTGCGAAGAGCCTTGGCGTGACCCTGGACAACACCCTGTCGTTCTCCGCTAACATCAAGGCGGTGACCCGATCCTGTAGGTTCATGCTCTACGACATTCGGAGAGTACGACCCTGCCTTACACAGGAAGCGGCACAGGTCCTAATCCAGGCACTTGTCATCTCCCGTCTGGATTACTGCAACTCGCTGTTGGCTGGGCTCCCTGCCTGTGCCATTAAACCCCTACAACTCATCCAGAATGCCGCAGCCCGTCTGGTGTTCAACCTTCCCAAGTTCTCTCACGTCACCCCGCTCCTCCGCACACTCCACTGGCTTCCAGTTGAAGCTCGCATCTGCTACAAGACCATGGTGCTTGCCTACGGAGCTGTGAGGTGAACGGCACCTCCGTACCTTCAGGCTCTGATCAGTCCCTACACCCAAACGAGGGCATTGCGTTCATCCACCTCTGGCCTGCTGGTCCCCCTACCTCTGCGGAAGCACAGTTCCCACTCAGCCCAGTCAAAACTGTTCGCTGCTCTGGCACCCCAATGGTGGAACAAGCTCCCTCACGACGCCAGGACAGCGGAGTCACTCACCACCTTCCGGAGACACTTGAAACCCCACCTCTTTAAGGAATACCTGGGATAGGATAAAGTAATCCTTCTACCCCCACTTACCCCACCCCAGAGAAAGAAAAAAAAACATATTGTAAAGTGGTTATCCCACTGGCTATAAGGTGAATGCACCAATTTGTAAGTCGCTCTGGATAAGAGCGTCTGCTAAATGACGTAAATGTAAATGTAATGTAAATTAACAATGGAGGGAGCTAGGTAGGGAGGGATGGATGGATGGATGGATGGATGGATGGATGGATGGATGGATGGTAGCTGTTTTGAGGGAGCTAACAACCTATAATGATCAAAATCAGGTATTCTAGACCTAAATATTTGACTCTGTAATCTGTGCCATTTTACATCCCCAACATCCCCAAAAGCTTAAATATAAACAGGAAGAAACATTGATTATGACATTAAGACCCTGGTATTCAAGTAAACACCAATTACTGTAAGTATGTATAATGGAGTGGAGAAAACATGGTTAGCCAATGAGATATGAGGCATCAGCTGTAATGATGTTCATACTGTGACCACATGGAGGGTCTGCCAATAGCTTCTATTCAAAATGGCAGAGAGGAAGACTGTTTGTACCAACCTTCAGAAGCAGACATACTACTGTACGCATCCATTAGAGCCGCTCCCAACCTTCTCCTAACACGTAGTTATCTCTTGCTTTATATCTCTCCCATCTGTTTACCTTATTGATTAGTTATTGATCAGGGAATGCCATCTTTATAAACTGTTGATCAAGAGCAGAGAATCAATAGATATTTCTTATATGGCGAAATTGATGGGGTCATACAGCACAGCCCCCGGGCCTCTCCCAACAGCTAAAGAGGAACATATATTGCAGTAGCGACACATCTCTCAGCGCTGCCATGACAGGCTCATAAAATGCCACTGATGTTCCCCTGCCTGGAAACAAGATCAATTTTTGGTGAGATACATTTTGAGAGAAAGAATATTGATTTTTACAGCTATATTTTTTATAAGAGATAGTTTGATGTGTTGTTTGGCAGTCCCTTGTCTCAAACATAAGCGGGAGAGTGTTTTAAAACTGTTTTTGTTTTGCAATAGGAAGTAAAATCCCATGTAATTCTTCAAAAACTCTTTGAACCCATTGCACACACCTTGCTTCTGTGGATATTATGATGAAGAGATGACAGCATGAAAATGCCATCTGATGAGCGGTGTTCAAGCGTATGTGCGTGTAAGCATGCATGCATTCATGTGCATGTGTGCTTGTGTGTGGTGGCGTAGTCAAATAATTTGCAGGCTACTCAATATTTTTATATCACTGCACAAAACCAACCAGACTGCAAGACAAACATCTTCTGTACAGATTCACTCCATTGCCACTTTACTGAGCAGAGAGGAAGCACACTACAAACCATGATTTAAAGTATCCCTGACATTTTTTCACAGCAATTTCAATCTTCTATCCAGCACTGTATTTCTCTCCAAAATATCATTTTGGCTCTCCTTTTATGGTTGCCACTTCCTTCCTTCAAAATAGTTAGTTTCCCTGTTTTATGATAGTATTTGTTGGGACAAGCAGGTCAAAATGTGGGACTATTTTTCAAGCCAGAAATGCAATATAAATAAGAGATGAGAGAGAACATCTAAATCAGAGTCCCTGGAAACCAATTAAAATTGAGATAACTAGAACCATTGTTATGGTTACCACAGATTGGCACATTCACAGTCGCTATGCTACAGTAAAAGAAAGAGGGAACAGTTGATGGATGATTAAATGCAGTCTCTCCAAATTATGTAAACAACGCTTACACTTGTAAGCATAAGTTCACTTCACAGCTCACTCCCTGTCCAGACTGAGGATTATGATGCTGAATCAATGGCTAGGCAGCATCTGGAAATCCACCAAATTCAAGTATTTGGCTCCTGCTCCGGAGCTCTTAGCCAAGTAACTTACTCACTCCCAGTGAGCTGAATCAATCACTATGTTACATAAATGAGACAAGAGAGGGAATAAGTCCCTTCTAAAAGAGAGTTAAAGAGTAAACAAACCATTGAGTCTGTACTGATGGATACCTGGGGGATGATTGTGAATGGTGATCTACTCATTTTGTTGTCATTGGTTCCTTTCCTCAAAACCTACAGTATTTGCATTCACTTATAGTGCACTTCAGTGTCAGATAACGGACAGACAGAGGGCAGACAAAAAGAGAGAGAGAGATTTGGAGAGAGACAGAGGGAAATAGAAAAAATAATAGACAGAGACACAATGGGGAACAAAGAAAGAGAGAGGGGAGAGGGAGAGAGAGAGGGGAGAGGGAGAGAGAGAGCGAGAGAGGGAGAGCGAGAGAGGGAGAGAGAGAGAGAGAGAGAGAGCGAGAGAGAGAGAGAGAGAGAGAGAGAGAGAGAGAGAGAGAGAGAGAGAGAGAGAGAGAGAGAGAGAGAGAGAGAGAGAGAGAATTAAAATAGAGTTAGGGGGAGAGAGAATAAGAGAGACATGGAGAGAGTTTAAGTGAGGGAGAGAGAGGAGAGGTAGGGAGAAGGTAAGGCATACCATGTTTTCCAGGTGAGCATTTCAATGCTAGACCTGTTGATGTGATGGAGCCAGCAGGAGAAAGACAGACAGAGCTAAATGAATGAATGAATGAATGTGTGAATGAATGCGTGAATGAATGAGTGAATGAATGAATGAATGAGTGAGTGTGAAGGGACACCTGAGAGAGAAAGATACATTGTACTGTGGGACTAGAGAGCGAGCGAGAGAGAGAGAGAGAGAGAGAGAGAGAGAGAGAGACAGAAAGGATATGGAGTCACGTTGAATGAGTTGCAGAGAGCGGGCAGTGCCGAGCAGGAGGGAGGGAGAGACCGAGGGGAGGGGTGGATAAAAAGTGAGCAGGGAGGGAGAGTGAGTGAGAGAGGGAGAGAGAGAATCAAAGGATAAATCCTTACTACATAATGATTAGGACTCACAAGCCCTTCATGTGACATGGAGTGTCGAAGCCAGGATTACAACAGGACAGAGTAAAGAGGCTGCAGGCAACACAGGGGGGAAGAAGGGGCACAGGTGAAGGAAGAGGAAGGGGCAACAACAAGTGCATTGAACACGGCCACTAAAAATATCCATGCAACAACCTGCATCAAGAGCGATTTTCAACCTCACCTGCTGGCCTGCTGCTGCTGTCCCCTGCCTGGGCCATCTGTCGGCGGGCGCTGGAGCTAGCGGTACCAAGCCCAGCATCTGGACAGCGCTGTGTCTTACTTAATGGAGGGGCCAGTGTGCCGCTGGAGAGCAGGGGAAGCAACCGGAGGCTCTGGTTATCCTGCAGACTTTGTGAATTTGGTGAGAAATTGACATATAGTCGATGAGTGTGTCATCAAAAAGATGGAGTACATCTGTTTCTTTCACCTGGGCGAGACAGCAGTGGGCAGTGAGAGAAGGAAGAGGGCGTCGGGCGCAGAGTCTTGACCGTCGGAAGAGGTGAAGAATTTCACTGAATCTATCACTTGTTTTCAGCTGTTTTTTATAGGCTCTAACTTTGCGTCATTGGGCCACTTCTGGGATATTTTTTCTTGGCCTGGAAGTGGATACAGATTAGATGTGTTATCAGAGGTGAGAGGCTGCTGAAGACCAGCCAAGACACAGCAATTTCACACATACACACACACACACACACACACATTCGGTATGCTTCATAACAATGAGTACATATATACACTCTCTGCCCTATTGAGCACACACATACTCACATACACACATACACACACAGACACAGCACACCTCGCACAACGCTCGGGGACTTGTTACCGTAACACACCTCTCTGGGGTTAGCTGTTCCAACTTCAATCCTCACGCCTTACACTGGAAATTAGCCTGTCACTACGGCCGTGGACTGCCTCATTCGGTTTATTTGTTGTTCCTTCTTTCCTCTGGCACCTGCTCTCTTCAATCTCCCTCCATCACTCTATCCATACTTCCACTCCTCCCCCCTCACCTCCCTTACCAGCAAGAGATAATGTGACCTTCTGCCAAAGTGCTGGAAACCATGCCACCGTCGCAGCGGGCTCCTCTGTTGCTACTGAAATAGACTCAAACAAGTGCCGAAAGGAAGGGAGCAGGGAGGAAGGGAGCAGGGAGGAAGGGAGCAGGGAGGAAGGGAGCGGGGGAGTGAGGGAAAGGAAAAAAGAGAAGCAGGACAGCTGAAGCCACGGACACGGAATGAGCCGTTGGGAGCCAGGGCTGGATGCGGATTGCCAACGCAGGTAATGGATCACCTTCCTTTCTCTTCCCCTACCACTGCCTAGCCTAGCGCTGTACCCAGACCCACCGCACTTTACTGTCTCAGACTGCCTGCTTATACCGGACAGAGAGGGGAGGTTGGCTGGATTGAAATAATTCCATATGTCAAATGTGATTGCAATGTGTTGCTGTCAATATTGTAATGTATCTCAGAATTGTGACTTGTGCTGAAATCCTGAAGTGAGGAGGCTGCTACTTTATCACAGGTGTTACATGTGTTTGTTTTTGCTCTTTGAAAGTAAAGAGACTGTGTAGATAGCAGACCCATCCTCCTCCCACTCAAGTCAGATGAGATGTATTGTATGCTTGGAAGTTGGAACTAAATAAACAGTTTACTGTGAACTGTGGGGACTAGATCACAGGACCTGTGTAAGGCATCAAAGGACTGGCTGTTGGCTGTGTGACTGTGTGGCAGTATGACCGTGCCTGTGTGTCTGTGGCTGTGTTTTACCTCACAGTGTCACAGAGGATTCGGCAAAGTTGATCGATTCATCAATATATAAACAGGAAAAACAAAACAGCTGAGAAGGGCTGCTGCGGTTGTACACACCATGCTGAAACTGCTAGAGAAATTGAATTGCCACTGAGGAGTGAATTTGGTCCTTTGGGACAGGAGAGCGAATGAGGCTTCTGTAATTATACTAGCATCCATCCCAGTGCTTTAGTTTCATGAATACAGAGCAGGTCCTTGACATTCTGTGGACACAATCTACCTGTCAATTGGCTTCTGTTATGGCACTCCCACCCTACGTTTGTATTTCTATTTGAACTGAAGGAAGAAAGAGAGCGATAAAGAGAGAAAGAAAGAAAGAAGAATGAAAGAAAGAGAGAGGGAGAGAAAGAGAGAGAGAGAGAGAGAGAGAGAGAGAGAGAGAGAGAGAGAGAGAGAGAGAGAGAGAGAGAGAGAGCCCTCTCTCTGCCCTGGCTTTATTCCGGTGTGGACACAGTTATCAATCCCAAATGTTCTATCTCTGTTTCTCTTTTGTTTACAATTTGCTTGTTAAATTGATTGTTGAAATGTGATTGTTAAACTGACCACGTCATTCAAACTACAATGACTGTATCCACAACTACATTCAAGGTCAGATACCGGTGAGAGAACCCCAAGCAGGGAGAACTTGTCAACTTGGATATCCATTTACACTGTATGAACCCCTTTACTGCTTCTTGTCCAGTGTCTCTGCTCTGAAAAAAGACAGTTAAGAAAAAAATATCAACCACCTGTTTTTGTTTTTTTTTGGGGGGGGGGCATTTCACCTGAGTGCTTCCGAGACCATTTCCTATTTTGGTATTTTTAGAAGCGCTGGAGCGTGTGTGTGCCTGGTTCTAACCAAGGTAGATTGTCCAGGTCCGTGCATGGCCAAGCATTACCTGCCTAACAGGTTGGATATTTGTATGCCAATATAGTACATTGGCATTATGCATTACTGTGTCTACCTTTTCTCTGTGTGTTTCACTTGGGAGAGAAAAATGTGTGAGCAGAATGAAATAATTAATTATAAACAGCAAACAGCTTAACACTGGTTGTTCTATTGAAAAATGGCTGTTCATTATGTTATTCCTTCCATATCGTGGTTTCCCTGATGAGATGTATAGTGAATAAGGGAGTGTGTGTGTGTGTGTGTGTGTGTGTGTGTGTGTGTGTGTGTGTGTGTGTGTGTGTGTGTGCGTGCGTGAGTTGGGGGGGAGGGTTAACAGATGAAACCATCCCATCGTTGGTAGCAAGGCTCTGTGTGACAGGGGAACAGATGCATTGATCCCTGGGTATGCTGGCTCCACTATTCTAGAACTGGTCCATCACACAGCATGAAATACACACACACAGGCACACAAACACATGCGTGCATACACACACACACACACACACACACACACACAATCACTCACTCACACACTGATGCTAAACAACACATACACACACACATACACACTGACACACAAACTATCGCAAAAGCACACACACACACACACAAGCATCCACACGCACACGTACACATACACACACACACACACATTCTGACTCACCAACGAAAAGAGGCACACACACTCATTCGATCCATCCTACCATGGGAGACCAAAATGTACAATATCTAACCTGTCTACTTTTATATCCTTTATTTGAGTTTTGAGTGCTTTTGGAAAAGAGGCTTTTAGGGTTGAAAATATCCAGACGTCCCCAACCTTGAGTGACACTATGGAGCAGGGCAACAGAGGGTTCAACCCTGATGGACACGGGACTGGGGGAGGGGTGTAGGTCACTAAGATAATAAATAAAATCACCAATCAAGCCAAGATTTTTTTTTACAGATACTGGGCTTAATCCGGCCTTCCGCCACTACCATCACACACTGTCACACTCAACACTTATACACATACAGCACTGTACACAGAAAGGGTTAGCCAATGTTTACACTTAGCTTTCTCTTTAGCTGTGTAGTTTAGTCTCACAGAGCACAAACATGAGGATAATCACAGCATTCTCCACTGGGTGTTTGTCCTGCTATAATGATGCGTGCATGTGCATATAATGTGTGTATACATGTGTGCCAAGGTGAGTCTGTGAGGAGAAAGAAAAAGATGGTTCCAGTGTTAAACAACTGTCCTCATTGGCCAGTTGAAGTTGTGAAATGTGCACTCTGTCTGGTCTGAGCCAAACTAGGAGACGTTGCACCAGGTCCCATTAGCTGGCTGTTTGTTCACTCCCATCCCATTGTGTCTCCAATGACCTCCAGAGCTCTTGTCTCAGGGTTAGCTGCTGCTTCGTCAGCTGTCCAGCCTGCCCACGGACACTCAGAGCTGATCAACTTAATGAAATGGTAAAGCTATCAGTCCTCACTCCATCCTCACCCAGTCTCCCCCTGCCCCTACACACAGCAACACATCCCTCAACTCTGGGTGGAGAAAGGGCATGGAGAGGGGGGCTAGGAGGGAGGTGGAGACAGGGGGCTGGTAAAATGACAAGGGGCCTTTACACCCGAACAAACAAACAAGACACACATGCATAAGATGCAAATTGATCAAGCCACAGGCACCAGCCAGGCAAGCACACACTGAGCAGTGAAGAATTTACTGCAGGGGGAAGGTGACTTCATACCAGAGCAATCGAGCCAACGTCGAAGTAGTAAATTCCACCCAGAACCAACGACGCTGCGTCGTCACGTAATCCTTTTCCAGTGATGTATGGCCCTCATAAATTAAAGGGGGGAATAATTGACAGGGCACCATACATGTTGAGAAACACATGATCTGTAACAGTTATATGTGTTTGCTGCCTGGTGTATGCTACAGTATACCCCTGGAGCACTCTCATAGCAGGGGGTAGAGGTCTCTGGTGAGATTTTAAACTCAGACAAGGAGAATTTAGAGGCTGGCTTCAGTCAGTGTTGTTCTCCTCCACAGGTTTATTGCCGCTGTGCTGCTTCACGGGCAACAGAGACTCCGGTCCCCATTTGTATTCAGGGTGCAGCGCTGTGTGCACCTTGTCTAACGTCCTGTCGCTGTTAAAAAGGAAAACTGACACACTGTTGCCTGGCTGGGGGAGCAGAGCGGCATCTTCTCATCCCTCTCTCTCTCTCTCTCTCTTGGACACTGACTCCCACCTTAGATCGTATGCGTGTGCATCTGTGCGAATGTGAGTGTGCGTGTGTGATTTGAAATGGAAGAAAAATGTATTAGCCTAATTGCCATCTATTCACGCTTGTTTGTGTCGTACATAATATTTCACAATTACAACTACAACCTTAGAACCCATGCCTGAGAATTGATGTGCTGCTTATTGCAATTAGATATCGATGCCATGGCTGTCCACGTCAAAATATAAAGAACATCTCTAATTCCGTTTGAGCAGTATGGTGTGGGCATGATTAATTTAGGTTTGAGGTTCTGTGATGCAGCCTTGGCAAAGTGGTAAAACCATAGAGTTGGAGTTTTGGGCAAAGAAAAAGTCCCTCAGGGCTCATTGAAAGAACTTAATAAGGGTACTTTCAGTTTATTGGGACCTTCAGTTTGCTTTGCACCAACACTGTCACTTCAATCAATACTTTAGCTCCACTGAAAACGTATAAAAGCCAGATGCTTTACGACTATAGCTTTCATGGGTTTCTGTAGAACAGCATTTGTAACCATGCATATGAGAGGAATCTGTTAGCTTTGACATGTATCTGGCCCAGTTTTGGCATGTTAGTGAGATGTCAGGGAGAGAGGCGGAACTTAGTGTTGTCGCTGGTGTTACGGATACAGGTATCCTGTGTTTTTGTGTGTTTCTCTCCTTCTGCCCTAATCACAGGTGTCCTGTATGTTCCTGATTGGTGGTCGTTGAGGTGTCTGCTGATTGGACCAATCAGTGAACATTCCTGTGCATTGCACCACCTGTTACTCGTTTGTTCAATCACACAGCCCATTGTATAAAAACCAGTCTTGTGTTTGTTGAGAGAGAGAGAATATTTCCGTTTGTGAGTATGGACACGGTGGTGTCCTGTTTTTGGTTACTCACTAAGTTGCTGTTTATTATGATTGGTAAATTCTGTTAGACTACTGTTTTGTTATGTGAGTGCGGATACTGTGGTGTCCTGTGTATTGTGTACTACTTAATTGCTGATTACCCTGTTTGGTAGCTTTGTGTGTTTCTGGGAAAAGGGGAGTTTAAGCTAGTTGCCCTTGGGCGTACATTACCCGTAGGAAGAAATCTGTCTAAAAACACTAGTTAGACCTGAGCGGACCACCCACTGTACTTTTGTATGACTAGCAGTAGCCTAGCGGTTCTTCAGGCAGGCTAGATCAGTTTAGGGGGTTTTACACTATTGTTTCATTTCTTGGGTCCTGCTCAGCCCTTTTTCCCAAACCCTTACCGTGTGTTCTGAAATAAACCATTTGTGTTTGACGGTAGTTCATGGTTGTTGTGTCACATTTGTTCTCACTGCTCCATACCACACTCCTAATTTGCATAATTTATGTTACGGGTCTCATGTCCATCCACCCTAGACGTTTAGAGCCACGGGGTTCGTAACATAAAGTCTAACTCAAAAGTAGCCATCCTACTAGCAACACGAGCCGTCGACTACTAAACACAAAAAAAAACAGGTAGTACCGCTGCCAAGCTCAACACTGAACCAGACACTTACTAATTTGCATGAGTAGCACGGGATGGATCCCGGATGAGCCCCCACTTTATGTTACGAACCCCGTGGCTCTAAACGTCTAGGGTGGATGGACATGAGACCCGTAACATAAATTATGCAAATTAGGAGTGTGGTATGGAGCAGTGAGAACAAATGTGACACAACAACCATGAACTACCGTCAAACACAAATGGTTTATTTCAGAACACACGGTAAGGGTTTGGGAAAAAGGGCTGAGCAGGACCCAAGAAATGAAACAATAGTGTAAAACCCCCTAAACTGATCTAGCCTGCCTGAAGAACCGCTAGGCTACTGCTAGTCATACAAAAGTACAGTGGGTGGTCCGCTCAGGTCTAACTAGTGTTTTTAGACAGATTTCTTCCTACGGGTAATGTACGCCCAAGGGCAACTAGCTTAAACTCCCCTTTTCCCAGAAACACACAAAGCTACCAAACAGGGTAATCAGCAATTAAGTAGTACACAATACACAGGACACCACAGTATTCGCACTCACATAACAAAACAGTAGTCTAACAGAATTTACCAATCATAATAAACAGCAACTTAGTGAGTAACCAAAAACAGGACACCACCGTGTCCATACTCACAAACGGAAATATTCTCTCTCTCTCAACAAACACAAGACTGGTTTTTATACAATGGGCTGTGTGATTGAACAAACGAGTAACAGGTGGTGCAATGCACAGGAATGTTCACTGATTGGTCCAATCAGCAGACACCTCAACGACCACCAATCAGGAACATACAGGACACCTGTGATTAGGGCAGAAGGAGAGAAACACACAAAAACACAGGATACCTGTATCCGTAACAGCTGGTCTCAGCACATGGCAACACAATGTTTAAAGCAGAAAACGTTAGATGGGATGGTTACCGTATAGTATACTGTATCCCCGTGGTAGATTGAAAAAGAAAGTGGTATGTTCATATGTGGATTAGTGCTTGTGTGAGGGGTCTGTCAGGGCGGTTGGGTGGGCAGCAGCCAGGAAGTCAACTGTCAGAGCAGGCTGGTGACATCTGGACCGGGGAGGGGATTCCAGGGTTTTATCCTGATCCCTGCTCCACATACCATACGGACACACATGAGGGCCACGTACAGCACGGTCAAAGGCCAGGACCACAACCCAAAGCTTACACCACCATGACCATGTCGACCAAACCCGTTTCTCGCCTGGCACTGCAATTTACAGTGCTTTCAGAAAGCATTCACACCCCTTGACTTTTTCCACATTTTGTTGTGTTACAAAGTGGGATTAAAATGGATGTTATTGTATTTTTTGAAAAAGATCTGTAATGTCAAAGTGGAAGAACATTTTAAAGTTGTATTTATTTATTAATGGAACACAAAACACTAATATATCTTGATTAGATAAGTATTCAACCCCCCGAGTCAATACATGTTAGAATCACCTTTGGCAGCGATTACAGCTTTGGACACCTGGATTGTACAATATATGCCCATTATTCTTTAAGGAATTCTTCATGCTCTGTCAAGTTGGTTGTTGATCATTGCTAGACAGCCATTTTCAGGTCTTGCCATAGATTTTCAAGCCGATTTAAGTCAAAACTGTAACTAGGCCACTCAGGAAACATTCAATGCCGTCTTGGTAAGCAACTCTAGTGTATGTTTGGCCTTGTGTTTTAGGTAATTGTCCTGCTGAAAGGTGAATTTGTCTCCCAGTGTCTGTTGGAAAGCAGACTGAACCAAGTTTTCCTCTAGGATTTTCCTGTGCTTAGCTCTATTCTGTTAATTTGTATCCTAAAAAACTCCCCAGTCCTTGCCAATGGATTTGCCCCAAACATAACGCTTCGTATTCAGGACAAAAGTTCATTTGATTGCCAAATTTTTTGCAGTATTACTTTAGTGCCTTATTGCAAACAGGATGCATGTTTTGGAATATTCTGTACAGGTTTCCTTCTTTTGTGGAGTAAATACAATGTTGTTGATCCATCCTCAGTTATCTCCTATCAAAGATAACTGACCATTGGCCTCATGGTGAAATCCCTGAGCGGCTTCCTTCCTCTCTGGCAACTGAGTTAGGAAGGATGCCTGTATCTTTGTAGTGACTGGGTGTATTGATACACCATCCAAAGTGTAATTAATAACTTCACCATGCTCAAAGGCATATTCAATGTCTGTAGATGCCCTTCTTTGCGAACCATTGGAAAACTTCACTGGTCTTTGTGGTTGAATCTGTGCTTGAAATTCACTGCTCGACTGAGGGACCTTACAGATAATTGTATGTATGGGGTACAGAGATAGGGTAGTCATTTAAAAATAATCTTAAACACTATTATTGCACACATAGTAAGTCCATGCAACTTATTATGTGACTTGTTAAGCACATTTTTATTCCTGAACTTATTTAGGCTTGCCATAACAAAATGGTTGAATACGTATTGACTCAAGACATTTCAGCTTTTAATTTGTAATTAATTTGTAAACATTTCTAAAAACATAATTCCACTTTGACATTGTGGGGTATTGTGTGTAGATCAGTGACACACAATTTAATCAATTTTAAATTCAGGCAGTAACACAATAAAATGTGGAAAAAGTCAAGGGGTGTGAATGCTTTCTGAAGGCACAGTACATCTGTGTTAGCATGACCAGGGTGAGAAGGATATGACTGATGAATCATGCCAGGCCAGTGCTGTGAAAGGCTCAAGTAAACACGTGTTGGGTAAAATAGATTACACCCCGGATACCATTGTAATCTGCTGCTGCCTCTCAAAGATTATTACCCTCACACACTTCCACATACAATCTGTTCAATCTCGCCACAGAGAGTGCTGACAAAGCAAATGCAGTGGATGGAGTTTGGTGCTATAAATGTGATAAGGGGGTGTAGAGATATACAGTGTATATCAACATTTGTCAAATGACAGGACAACACATTACTGTATTCTTGGCTTTAAGAAATTAGTTGTATACCCTTGTGCCTTTGATGTATTGCCCTTAAAATAATTGATCAAACAGAAAATGTGATTAAGGATCAAATGTTGGCGGATGACACAGTATATAGTCTTTCATTGGTTTTCTAAACTTGTTCCACATGTCTTCCTAATGGTTGTGGCGATGATGACAAATTGGTTCTATATGACCTGTCTGTTTGTGAGAGCAAAAAAAGTGTTCTGTGTCTTTCATTATAGTATGGGACATTTCCCCCTTACTCCTCTGCTGCAGCTGCATGAAGATGACATGAAAATGTAGTAGTCCTGCATTATTACCCATCTGCTGAGTCATTAACAACCTGCCTGTCATTGCCCCACTGACACACAGAGACAGGGCACAACCTGCTGGCCTTTGCCCTACTGACAGCACAGAGACAGGACACACTGTAAACACCCAAACTCATTCTACCTTACACACCCTCAAACCCAAAAGCATAATCTTAAAGCAGAAATCTGCAGGTTGCGGGCGACCCTATGCCGCCCCACTTCTTGTGTTGTGTTTTCACTTTGAACGAAAACAAGGGGGTTGAGCCCTGAGCCGCCTTGGGCTGGGCTTCTGGGCTAGGAGTGTCTTTGTGCTAATCCCGCCAACTCGAATGACCCTGCTGCCCCACAGCTGGAGAGGAAGTGAAAGTCACTTGCAACCTAACATTACAGCCGCCAGAAACAAACAGAGCAGACGAAGCCAACAAGCATCATTCTCTGTTCTTGGATCTGAATCAACTCGACCCCAAAAGAGAAAAAGAAGCGAGAAAAAGAAGGCTCATGACCAATCTATGAACTGCATAAAAATGTGAATACATTTTGAAAGGTGGAAGAGTGACTCTGTCACGCCCTGACTCAGGGGACGCTTATATGTTGAGTCAGGGTGTGTATATTCCTTGTTGTGCTTTTTCTATGTGTGGGATCTAGCATGTATAGATCTATGTTGGCCGGTGTGGTTCCCAATCAGAGGCAGCTGTCGCTCGTTGTCTCTGATTGGGGCCCATACTTAGGCAGCCTATTGGCACTGTCTAGTTGTGGGATCTTGTTCCGGTTAAGGTATGTTGTGTGTGCTACCTTGGACTTCACGTTTCGTTTACTTTGTTGTTTTGTCGTGTGTTTAACAGTTAAAATAAACATGTACGCATATCACGCTGCGCCTTGGTCTGACCCGTCCTTCAACGAACGTGACAGAAGATCCCACCAAACAAGGACCAAGCAGCGTGCCGAGAAGGAGCAAACGCCTGGGACTCAACAGGAGGTTACGTTAGTAGATGTCCTCCTCGGTTGGGGGAGAATTACAGAGGAGGAGGCCGTCCGTTATCGGAGGGCGATGAAGGAGGATGCCCAGGTAGGACAGGAGAAACGGCGCCAACAGTGTCGACGACGGAGACCCGAGAGGCAACCCCAAGAAAATGTTTGGGGGGGCACACGGTGTGGACAACGAGGCAGCAGGAGGCCGTTAAAGGGCGGATCTGCAGGTTAGGAGAGGAGGCCACCATGTTACGGGGGCTATTGGTTCAGAGGGAGCAGGAGTTATTCGGTCAGAGGGAGGCGCTACAGGACGCTAAAAGGGAGAAGGAAAGAGTAGAGGCACGGCGAGAGGAGCTGGTTAGGCAGCAGAAGGAGCGGGGGTTAACAAAGGAACCCAGTCCTGCTCCTCGCACCAAGCCAGTGGTGCGTGTCGCCAGTCCGGTCCAGCCCGTTCCTGCTCCCCGCACCAAGCCAGTGGTGCGTGTTCCCAGTACGGCCCGGCCCGTTCCTGCCCATCGCACCAAGCCTGTGGTGCGCGTCGCCAGTCCGGCCCGGCCTGTTCCTGCTCCTCGCACCAAGCCAGTGGTGCGCGTCGCCAGTCCGGCCCGGTCTGTTCCTGCTCCTCGCATCAAGCCAGTGGTGCGCGTCGCCAGTCTGGCCCGGCCTGTTCCTGCTCCTCGCACCAAGCCAGTGGTGCGCGTCGCCAGCCCGGCCCGGCCTGTTCCTGCTCCTCGCACCAAGCCAGTGGTGCGTGTCGCCAGCCCGGCACGGCCTGTTTCTGCTCCTCGCACCAAGCCAGTGGTGCGCGTCGCCAGCCCGGCCCGGCCTGTTCCTGCTCCTCGCACCAAGCCAGTGGTGCGCGTCGCCAGCCCGGCACGGCCTGTTTCTGCTCCTCGCACCAAGCCAGTGGTGCGCGTCGCCAGCCCGGCCCGGCCTGTTCCTGCTCCTCGCACCAAGCCAGTGGTGCGTGTCGCCAGCCCGGCACAGCCTGTTTCTGCTCCTCGCACCAAGCCAGTGGTGCGCGTCGCCAGCCCGGCCCGGCCTGTTCCTGCTCCTCGCACCAAGTCAGTGGTGCGCGTCGCCAGCCCGGCCCGGCCTGTTCCTGCTCCTCGCACCAAGTCAGTGGTGCGCGTCGCCAGCCCGGACAAAAAAACAGAAAACTTGAGCGTGCATAACTATTCACCCCCCCAAAGTCAATACTTTGTAGAGCCACCTTTTGCAGCAATTACAGCTGCAAGTCTCTTGGGGTGTGTCTCTATAAGCTTGGCACATCTAGCCACTGGGATTTTTGCCCATTCTTCAAGGCAAAACCGCTCCAGCTCCTTCAAGTTGGATGGGTTCCGCTGGTGTACAACAATCTTTAAGTCATACCACAGATTCTCAATTGGATTGAGGTCTGGGCTTTGACTTGGCCATTCCAAGACATTTAAATGTTTCCCCTTAAACCACTCGAGTGTTGCTTTAGCAGTATGCTTAGGCTCATTGTCCTGCTGGAAGGTGAACCTCCGTCCCAGTCTCAAATCTCTGGAAGACTGAAACAGGTTTCCCTCAAGAATTTCCCTGTATTTAGTGGCATCAATCATTCCTTCAATTCTGACCAGTTTCCCAGTCCCTGCCGATGAAAAACATCCCCACAGCATGATGCTGCCACCACCATGCTTCACTGTGGGGATGGTGTTCTCGGGGTGATGAGAGGTGTTGGATTTGCGCCAGACATAGCATTTTCCTTGATGGCCAAAAAGCTAAATTTTAGTCTCATATGACCAGAGTACCTTCTTCCATATGTTTGGGGAGTCTCCCACATGCCTTTTTGCGAACACCAAACGTGTTTGCTTATTTTCTTCTTTAAGCAATGGCTTTTTTCTGGCCACTCTTCCGTAAAGCCCAGCTCTGTGGCGTGTACGGCTTAAAGTGGTCCTATGGACAGATACTCCAATCTCCGCTGTGGAGCTTTGCAGCTCCTTCAGGGTTATCTTTGGTCTCTTTGTTGCCTCTCTGATTAATGCCCTCCTTGCCTGGTCCATGAGTTTTGGTGGGCGGCCCTCTCTTGGCAGGTTTGTTGGGGTGCCATATTCTTTCAATTTTTTAATAATGGATTTAATTGTGCTCCGTGGGATGTTCAAAGTTTCTGATATTTTTTTATAACCCAACCCTGATCTGTACTTGTCCACAACTTTGTCCCTGACCTGTTTGGAGAACTCCTTGGTCTTCATGGTGCCGCTTGCTTGGTGGTGCCCCTTGCTTAGTGGTGTTGCAGATTCTGGGGCCTTTCAGAACAGGTGTATATATACTGAGATCATGTGACAGATCATGTGACACTTAGATTGCACACAGGTGGACTTTATTTAACTAATTATGTGACTTCTGAAGGTAATTGGTTGCACCAGATCTTATTTAGGAGCTTCTTAGCAAAGAGGGTGAATACATATGCACGCACCACTTTTCCGTTATTAATGTTTGACTTTAGTTTTTAGAATTTTTTTAAACAAGTTATTTTCTTTCATTTCACTTCACCAATTTGTGTATTTCCATTACATTAAATCCATTTAAATCACAGGTTGTAATGCAACAAAATAGGAAAAACGCCAAGGGGGATGAATACTTTTGCAAGGCACTGTATGCAAATTGTTGACATGATAGTGTTTAGTTTCTAGATGATAATGCTAACTAGCTAGGTGGTCAACAGCATTTGCGGCCCAGGACCACCCCCAAAAAATGCATCTAGCTATACATTTGGTACAGTAACATCACACAAACTTATTTCTCAGGGAGATATGGGTGGGGACGGTCGAGAGAAAGAAATGCTGTATGCATTTTCTGTTATTCTTTGTGATTGAATAATTATTTTGTTGGTAATCAACCAAAATAGTTAGCTATGTTTGCCTGTTCTGCATATTGCCTGCCTATATATAGCTTTGATTCCTACCTAGAGTTAACTACCCACCAGAATGACTGAATGAATACCCAGCGTGGTCAGTTAAGTAAACAATGTCACATCTGCATGACATATTGGTGTGCTATGGGCCATCAAGTCACGGAATGGTACATTAGCATGACAAGTTGAACTGGTTACAGCACAACATCAAGGACACTGTTGTGACACTGACTTATTTGGTGGTAATGTCTCCCCCCCCAATAAGATGGTGGTTGAATTCATAAACGGTGCGTACGTTCTCAAAATAATGTACTCATATTCCATCAATATTATGTTATCAAAATCAAAGTTTATTTGGCATATGCACAGAATGCAGTCTGACGTATACAGGAATATGACATTGCATTGTACCGTGTACTGTTGAAGTAACCATTTGTTTAATAGTTTCCCAATGTCAACATATAATGCACAGGATAGGTTAGACCAGTTGGATGGAGGAAGCAACGTCAGCCATAGATGATGACTAACATCCTAACACTTCAGCTACACTACATGCTGCGCCATCAGCAGTGTCCATGTGATGTTCTACCTGCTACACCAGAAACCAACCAAATCAACTTTATTTCTCATTATGTCAATTCATAAGATAGAATGAACTTGCGTGTCAGCCATTGAGAATTGAACCTCTGTGGCAGGGCCGTAAGGATGCATTGCAGTCATACTGGCTCTGATGACCTCCTAGTAGGAGGTGAAAGGTGGGAACCAGGAGTAGCACACAACAGTTTGTGGCCTGGAGGTGTGGGACCTGGTAACAGGGTCATCATTCCAAACTGCTGTGTGTGGTGAGTACTGGCCTCCCATGGTCCACTGCAGCACCATGTAGGCTTTTTCCCTGGGAGCTGGGAGATAGCTGTATATGTCCTGCCTTGTATGTGTGTTTTATTTCAGTTCTACAAGTGTTCAGTTGTCATTGTAATTGTCCCATTTTTTTGTGTGAAAACAGTCACTTTTTTAAATTATGAATTATTTGGATTTTTACATAACTGAGATTTATTTATGTGGTCAGTCTTTTATCATGCAGCAAGCAGTCCAAGTCATCCATGATTATGTTACTCCGGAAGTGTTGATGCTGATGGGAGAAGAAAATATCACATCACTGAAATGTATTGAAATCACTTACTGTATTAGCGCTAGTGTCAATGGTTTTCATAATATTTATTCTAACTCAATGTGATTGTATATTAATGTCTCAAGTTTCATCAGGAAAAGGTAAAATACTCAAATGAGCGTAATGTCTGCCATTCTGTATGAACAAAAGTTCCCTACCAAGCCCTCTGCACAGACGTTCCTGGAGAAACTCTTGCTTGGTTAGTAGTGAGACAGGAGGGGCGAGTCAGTCTGTGGGGGTTGTTGGCACTGTGTGGGAAAACATCAAACAAATAGTTACTTCAATAGTACAAGGTAAAACGCAATGTCATATTCCCATACACACCCCACTGTATCCTGTGCATATGCCAAATAAACTTAGATTTAGATTTGATAACATAATATTAATGGAATTTGAGTAAATTATAGTGAGAACGTACACAGGTTTTATGAATTTAACCATCAATGAATTGATGCTTGGTAACATACTGGCCATGGTCTCACCTGAGAGAGAGCAGGTAGGTAATATATTGGCCATGGTCTCACCTGAGAGAGAGCAGGTAGGTAATATATTGGCCATGGTCTCACCTGAGAGAGAGCAGGTAGGTAATATATTGACCATGGTCTCACCTGAGAGAGAGCAGGTAGGTAATATATTGGCCATGGTCTCACCTGAGAGAGAGAAGGTAGGTAATATATTGGCCATGGTCTCACCTGAGAGAGAGCAGGTAGGTAATATATTGGCCATGGTCTCACCTGAGAGAGAGGATGTAGGTAATATATTGGCCATGGTCTCACCTGAGAGAAGGTAGGTAATATATTGGCCATGGTCTCACCTGAGAGAGAGGATGTAGGTAATATATTGGCCATGGTCTCACCTGAGAGAGAGCAGGTAGGTAATATATTGGCCATGGTCTCACCTGAGAGAGAGCAGGTAGGTAATATATTGGCCATGGTCTCACCTGAGAGAGAGAAGGTAGGTAATATATTGGCCATGGTCTCACCTGAGAGAGAGCAGGTAGGTAATATATTGACCATGGTCTCACCTGAGAGAGAGCAGGTAGGTAATATATTGGCCATGGTCTCACCTGAGAGAGAGCAGGTAGGTAATATATTGGCCATGGTCTCACCTGAGAGAGAGAAGGTAGGTAATATATTGGCCATGGTCTCACCTGAGAGAGCAGGTAGGTAATATATTGGCCATGGTCTCACCTGAGAAAGAGCAGGTAGGTAATATATTGACCATGGTCTCACCTGAGAGAGAGCAGGTAGGTAATATATTGGCCATGGTCTCACCTGAGAGAGAGAAGGTAGGTAATATATTGGCCATGGTCTCACCTGAGAGAGAGCAGGTAGGTAATATATTGACCATGGTCTCACCTGAGAGAGAGCAGGTAGGTAATATATTGGCCATGGTCTCACCTGAGAAAGAGAAGGTAGGTAATATATTGACCATGGTCTCACCTGAGAGAGAGGATGTAGGTAATAATATACTGGCCATGGTCTCACCTGAGAGAAGGTAGGTAATATACTAACTCAATGTAATTGTAAATTAATATAGTCAAAATACTTGTAACGAGCGTAATGTCTGCCATTCTGTATGAACAAAGGTTTCCTACCAAGCCCTCAACGTGATCAAGACAAAGGAGATGATTGTGGACTACAGGGAAAAAAAAGAGGACTGAGCACGCCCCCATTCTCATCGACGGGGCTGTAGTGGAACAGGTTGAGAGCTTCAAGTTCCTTGGTGTCCACATCACCAACAAACTATCATGGTCCAAACACACCAAGACAGTCGGGAAGAGGGCACGACAAAGCCTATTCCCCCTCAGGAGACTGAAAAGATTTGGCATGGGTCCTCAGATCCTCAAAAAGTTCTACAGCTGCACCATCGAGAGCATCCTGAATGGTTGCATCACCGCCTGGTATGGCAACTGCTCGGTCTCCGACCGCAAGGCACTACAGAGGGTAGTTGTTACGGATACAGGTATCCTGTGTGTGTTTTTGTGTTTTTTCTCTCCTTCTGCCCTAATCACAGGTGTCCTTTATGTTCCTGATTGGTGGTCGTTGGGGTGTCCCACCTGTCCGACATCCGTTTGGCTGCTGATTGCTGAGGTGAACCAATCAGTGGACATTCCTCTGTATTGCACCACCTGTTTCTGGTTTTTCACTTACACCTCCCATTGTTTTAAAAGCCAGTCAATTGTGTTTGTAGAGAGATACTATTTTCGTATGTGAGTATGGATACTGTGGTGTCCTGTGTTTTGTGTACTCACTCATTTGCTGGTTACTCTGTTTGGTAACTTTGTTGTGTGTTTCTGGGAAAAGGGGGATTTAAGCAAGTTGCCCTTGGGCATACATTACCCGTAGGAAGAAAATTGTCTAAAAACACTAGTTAGACCTGAGCGGACCACCCACTGTAATTTTTGTATGATTAGCAGTAGCTTAGCGGTTCTTGAGGCAGGCAAGATCAGTTTAGTTTTTTTTTACACTATTGTTTCATTTCTTGGGTCCTGCTCAGCCCTTTTTCCCAAACCTTTACCGTGTGTTCAAAATAAACATTTTATGTTTGACGGTAGCTTATGGTTGTCGGTGTATTTTTTGTTCTCACTGTTTCCATGTCACGATTCTAATTTGCATGAATTATATTACGGGTCTCTTGTCCATCCACCCTAGACGTTTAAAGCCACGGGGTTCGTAACAGTAGTGCGTACGGCCCAGTACATCACTGGGGCCAAGCTTCCTGCCATCCAGGACCTCTATACCAGGCGGTGTCAGAGGAAGGCCCAAAAAATTGTCAAAGACTCCAGCCACCCTAGTCATTGACTGTTCTCTCTGCTACCGCACGGCAAGCGGTACCAGAGCGCCAAGTCTAGGTCCAAAAGACTTCTTAACAGCTTCTACACCCAAGCCATAAGTCTCCTGAACTGCTAATCATGGCTACCTGGACTATTTGCACTATTTATTTGTTTATTATTCATGCATAGTCACTTTAACTCTACCCACATGTACATATTACTTAGACTAACCGGTGCCCCCGCACATTGACTCTGTAACCGGTACCCCCTGTATATAGCCTCCCTACTGTTATTTTATTTTACTGCTGCTCTTTAATTATTTGAATTTTATTTTATTTTATTACTTATCACTTTTTTTCTTTTCTTAAAAAATGCATTGTTGGTTAAGGGCTTGTAAGTAAGCATTTCACTGTAATGTCTACACCTGTTGTATTCAACACGTGGCAAATAAGATTTGATTTGATGCTCCTGGAGATACTCTTGCTTGGTTGGTAGTGGGACGAGTCTGTCTGTGGGGGTAGTTGGAAATGTGGGAAAACATAAAATACATGTTTTATTCAATAGTGCACGGTACAATGCAATGCCATATTCCCGTATACACCCCACTGTGCATATGCCAAATAAACGTTGATTTTGATAACATAATATGGATGGAATAATCAAAGCTGTATATAGGCAGGCAATGTGCTGAACAGGCAAACATAGCTAACTATTTTGGTCAATTACCAGCAAAATAATTATCGAATCACAAAGCATAACAGAAAATGCATACAGCATTTCTTACCTCTCTTTCAGTGTTGGGGTTTGCACAACCACAACTTGTACAGCCTCAGGTTCCCTCAAAATCAGACTGTCTCCACCAGTATCTCCCTGAAAAATACATGTTTGTGTGATGTTACTGTACCGAATGTTATATCTAGATGCATTTTATGGGGTGGTCCTGGGCCGAAAATGCTGTTGACCACCTAGCTAGCTAGCATTATCATCTACAAACTAAACACTATCATGTCAACAATCTACATATCTAGCTTCATCTAGTTAATGTTGGCTAGTTTAAATAAAGGCATTGGGCATCAATCTACTCACAATACCCCATAACGACAAAGCAAAAACTGGTTTTTAATTTTCTTTGCTAATTTGTAAAAAAAAAAAAAAAAAAAACACGGAAATATTACATTTACATAAGTACACAGACCCTTTACTCAGTACTTTGTTGAAGCACCTTTGGCAGCGATTACAGCCTTGAGTCTTCTTGGGTATAATGCTACAAGTTTGGCACACCTGTATTTGGGGAGTTTCTTCCATTCCTCTCTGCAGATCCTCTCAAGCTCTGTCAGGTTGGATGGGGAGCGTTGCTGCACAGCTATTTTCAGCTCTCTCCAGAGATGTTAGATCGGATTAAGTCCAGGCTCTGGCTAGGCCACTCAAGGACATTCAGAGACTTGTCCCAAAGCCACTCCTGCGTTGACCTGTTGGAAGATGAACCTTCATCCCAGTCTGAGGTCCTGAGAGCTCTGGAGCAGGTTTTAATCAAGGATCTCTATGTACTTTGCTCAGTTCATCTTTGCCTCGTTCCTGACTAGTCTCCCAGTCCATGCTGCTGAAGAAAATCCCCACAGCATGATGCTGCCACCACCATGCTTCACCGTAGGGATGGTGCCAGGTTTCCTCCAGACGTGACGCTTGGCATTCAGGCTATGGTCTGAGAGTCTTTAGGTGCCTTTTGGCAAACTCCAAGCGGGCTGTCATGTGCCTTTTACTGAGGAGTGGCTTCCGTCTGGCCACTCTACCATAAAGGCCTGATTGGTGGAGTGCTGCAGAGATGGTTGTCCTTCTGAAAGGTTCTCCCATCTCCGCAGAGGAACTCTAGAGCTCTGTCAGAGTGACCATCGGGTTCTTGGTCACCTCCCTGACCAAGGCCCTTCTCCACCAATTGCTCAGTTTGGCCGGGCGGCCAGCTCTAGGAAGAGTCTTGGTGGTTCCAAACTTCTTCCATTTAATGATGGGGGCCACTGTGTTCTTGGGGACCTTCAATGCTGCAGACATTTTTTGGTACCCTTCCCCAGATCTGTGCCTCGAAACAATCCTGTCTCGGAGCTCTACGGACAATTCCTTTGACCTCATGGCTTGGTTTTTGCTCTGACATGCACTGTCAACTGTGGGACCTTATATAGACAGGTGTGTGCCTTTCCAAATCATGTCCAATCAATTGAATTTACCACAGGTGGACTCCAATCAAGTTTTAGAAACATCTCAAGGATGATCAATGGAAACAGGATGCACCTGAGCTCAATTTCAAGTCTCATGGCGAAGGGTCTGAATACTTATGTAAATAAGGTATTTCTGTTTTTTATTTTTAATAAATGTACAAACATTTCTAAAAGCCTGTTTTCACTTTGTCATTATGGGATATTGTGTGAAGATTGATGAGGTAAAAATTGTATTTAATCCATTTTAGAATAAGGCTGTAACATAACAAAATGTGGAAAAAGGGAAGGGGTCTGAATACTTTCCGAATGCACTGTAAATCAGAGGCTGCTGGGATTGGAAACATGCAGACTGGGGGTTCACTGTAGGGAAGCAGGTAGGGTAGAGGGAACATGGGGCTGAATATGGGACAGTAGGCTTTATTTTTACTATGACAGCCTATGGCTCCAGTTTATCATGAGGCCATGATATGGAGAATAATTTAATCAGGACTAAAGAAGTAAATCTACAGGGAGGTGTCAGGGATATGACAGGTTGACATGCCCTGTCCGCGCTCCGCTAGGGCCCATGATGATCAAATCACCAGACGACAGACATAGAGTCACAGCTGAGAGGGACTCACCGTGCACTGCATCAGATATTCTGGTGACACCAGGCATTGGGATGTAAAATGTTGTTGAATAACGACCTAGATAAAATGTGACAACAATACAAGCAATTGTGTCTTGGTGGAGGGGAAAAGCAGGTGCATGTGTCTGATTTGAGACATGGCAGATATGTCAAAGTCACATCCTTCCAGATGAGGCAGTGTGTCTAAAGGCTAAGTTGTCTTTAAGAGAAAAGATGAACTCTCAAACCACCATGTTGTTCTGTTAGTGGAACTAGAATACAAACACTCTGCGAGTGTGACTACTCTAGTAGTCCGTTTTTTCTATCAGTGTGCACTGTTGTCACAAAGCTGCTTCCCCCACTTGTTCTATTTCGGTCACCATCTGCAAAGGGCAGGAAACAAATGTCACTTAACAGTAGTACTTCTGTGAACTAAACTATTGACTATACCAAGTCAATATATTCTCAGAGTGATTTCTTCTATCTAGTGCATAACTCTCTATCCTTGTATAGCTGGCAGTGGTACCAGGAATTTAGGTAATATTATATAATATTTATGCAATATAGCATACATTGAATTTTGTCTAAAGTATAGAGAAAAGAGGCAGAGGCGTTTTAAGGATTATAGATCCAGCTTGATATTACATTACATCACAATGAGGGAGCCATGTTATTGGCGATGGACTAGTTAAGTGTTCCCCAGATGGTGGCTCGGGACCCAAAGTTCTTTAGATAGATCAGAGCTCAACAAAGTCTGAAAACCACTGTAGCAGTGAGGGCCAATGAATGGGAGTTGAGAGGATAACCAATGGTTAACAGTAAAAGCGTAATTGATTCTAATTTACTTGACAGTGCATGACTGGAAAAGCCGATTCACTGTATTCACAAGCATTTTATTATTCCTATTTTAGTGTACTCACAATGCTCATGAATTACCAGATTAGGTGAAAGGTAATGGATTTTTGGGGATTAGAATGACAGTATTTTATCTTCATGGCTTAGCTAAACCCATAATCACAGGTGAATGGGAAATGAACTGTGACCATAATGATCGGATGATGAATTAGTTGGCGGTCTTTGCATTAGCAAAGGTCAAATTGTCAATTACACTGTGTAGGGTTAAACTAATCCTTAATACTGAACACATGCATAATATATGGGAATGAAAAGGAGATTTATACTGATTCGATTTGAAAGGGTTTGTTATAAAGGAATTCGAATAGGATTTAATGTACAGTTGAAGTCGGAAGTTTACGTACACTTAGGTTGGAGTCATTAAAACTCGTTTTTCAACCACTCCACACATTTCTTGTTAACAAACTATCATTTTGGCAAGTCGGTTAGGACATCTACTTTGTGCATGACACAAGTAATTTTTCCAACAATTGTTTACAGACAGATTATTTCACTTATAATTCACTGTATCACAATTCCAGTGGGTCAGAAGTTTACATACACTAAGTTGACTGTGCCTTTAAACAGCTTTGAAAATTCCAGAAAATTATGTCATGGCTTTAGAAGCTTCTGATAGGCTAATTGACATCATTTGAGTCAATTGGAGGTGTACCTGTGGATGTATTTCAAGGCCTACCTTCAAACTCAGTGCCTCTTTGCTTGACATCATGTGAAAATCAAAAGAAATCAGCCAAGACCTGAGAATAAAAATGGTAGACCTCCACAAGTCTAGTTGATCCTTGGGAGCAATTTCCAAACGCCTGAAGGTACCACGTTCATCTGTACAAACAATAGTACGCAAGTATAAACACCATGGGACCACGCAGCCGTCATACCGCTAAGGAATCTCCTAGAGATTAAGGTACTTTGGTGCGAAAAGTGCAAATCAATCCCATAACAACAGCAAAGGACCTTGTGAAGATGCTGGAGGAAACAGGTACAAAATTATCTATATCCACAGTAAAACGAGTCCTATATCGACATAACCTGAAAGGCCGCTCAGCAAGGAAGAAGCCACTGCTCCAAAACCGCCATAAAAAAGCCAGACTACGGTTTGCAACTGCACATGGGGACAAAGATCGTACTTTTTGGAGAAATGTCCTCTGGTCTGATGAAACAAACATAGAACTGTTTGGCCATGATGACCATCATTATGTTTGGAGGAAAAAGGGGGCAGCTTGCAAGCCGAAGAACACCATCCCAACCGTGAAGCACGGGGGTGGCAGCATCATGCTGTGGGGGTGCTTTGCTGCAGGAGGGACTGGTGCACTTCACAAAATAGATGGCATCATGAGGAAGGAAAATTATGTGGATATATTGAAGCAACATCTCAAGACATCAGTCAGGAAGTTAAAGCTTGGTCGCAAATGGGTCTTCCAAATGGACAACGACCCCAAGCATACTTCCAAAGTTGTGGCAAAATGGCTTAAGGACAACAAAGTCAAGGTATTGGAGTGGCCATCATAAAGCCCTGACCTCAATCCTATAGAAAATGTGTGGGCAGAACTGAAAAAGCAAGTGCGAGCAAGGAGGCCTGCAAACCTGACTCAGTTACACCAGCTCTGTCAGGAGGAATGGGCCAAAATTCACCCAACTTATTGTGGGAAGCTTGTGGAAGGCTACCCGAAACGTTTGACCCAAGTTAAACAGTTTAAAGGCAATGCTACCAAATACTAATTGAGTGTATGTAAACTTCTGACCCACTGAGAATGTGATTAAATAAATAAAAGCTGAAATAAATAATTCTCTCTACTATTATTCTGACATTTCACATTTTAAAATAAAGTGGTGATCCTAACTGACCTAAAACAGGGAATTTGTACTAGGATTAAATGTCAGGAATTGTGAAAAACTGAGTTTAAATGAATTTGGCTAAGGTGAATGTAAACTTTCGTGTTAACCCATTGTTGAGTACATACAAATTATAACGTTTCCTTACTCAAGTCTAAAATGTGATAGGTGTTAAACGTTGGGCTGGTCAGCAGCTGTTTCATTGATGAAAAGCAAGAGAAGAGGTAAAGTTACCAGCAGAGAGCCACGAGGCACCAGCATGCCTATCCAAGGCTTGGAGCATATTGATCAGACTGTGCCCAGGAAGAGAGAGGTGTAAATCTTAGCAGCAGTTTAATGCTCTGAATACGAAATGACCCATTATGTCAGCAGTGACGAGCACAACAACCCACTCCCCCACAACCAGATGTACTTACCAGTATGGTCTTAAGATAATGAGCAGTGCCTGGAATTGGGCATGAGGAGAGTGCAGTCAAAAGTCTGAGCAGATGCTCCTGAACAGATATGATAATAGTAATACTGTAAGTAAGTAAATGTGTCATCTCAGCTGACTTTCAATCACCTTTAGGACAAAGGAATAGCTGAAATGGTGGAAAACAAAAATAATTTCATTTCTCAGGCCAGTCCAGTCAAAACAAAACTTACCTGGCAGCTGTTGTTACAATAACAAATGTGACCCCTTGATCCTTGTTATTTAGTAAAATGTGTTACAGTAGAGACAGTTCTCCCACTGACTACCTAAGAAGCTTCTCTGGTTTGATAAGGAAACAGAAAAGGACCACTGATATTCTAAGGGAACTGCTTTTACCAACTCACCCACTAGAGGGGGATAAGCAATTCCTCATTGTAAACCCATCTGCTCTGAAAGCCAAGCTGAAGATCTTGAAGGATTCTGTTAGGACTGTCTGCCCATAGTTAGATCTGGTATCTGTTTTACTCTGTCATCTCTCTCCCTAACACTTTTAGCTGGATGCCAGTTTTAAAAAGCCATGGCATAATCTTTGCAGTCGCACCAGGGATTTGCTCAGTAGTACGACGGTGCATGGGGAAACGGTCTGAGCCCTTCTAAGTGCCAGACTGGAACAGTGGCAGAAGCTTTGATCTAATCTGGTCTGTGTACCCTCGCGCCAGCCAGCGGTGACTTGGACAGAGCCAAGTGAGAAAGAGAGATCGCTAAACTGAACACGTTCCCACTGGTAGGAGGCTGGGAGCTGGAGCCGTGAAAACTCGAGCTGACGACTAACACATATCAAATCCGTGCGCTGAAAATTGGGGACTTGCAGATTTACAGAGTGGATTACATCTCTAGAGAGCACAGAATTTGACATGGTAGTGCATTCCAAAATCCAACCCCAGATTACAGAGGTCATAGCGTAGAGGACAAATGACCTCTTGTCTGTGTAGATCGGTGAAAATCTCCTTCAGGCGCATCTTCTCCCAACGCCTGCATGTCTCACAGTAATGACTGTTTGCATACTTAGAGGATCATATATATACTGTAATAGAGTATGCTTATGTTATGTTCATGTTCAACATTCAGAGGATAGAATTGTCTGCTGTTTTGGTTTCACAGTGGGGATTTTGTTTGTTTCTACTGACTCAACAGGACACACTCAACAAAACTAAGTTTTCATGACTGCATCATGACGTAAACAGCAACCTGTCTTTTTTACATGGTCCCAAACTGCAGTATTTACCACTCATCTGTTGCAACCAGGCTTAAGCACCAAATAAACAGTGTTCTGAAGAAAATGAAACAGATAATACAGTGTAATGATGTACCTAGTCCTGCATTTTCTATTACAATATCCCTGACTAAAATAAATGTCCACAGTGAGTTTTGATCCCTAACATTGGAATAAAGCCTCCAGCCATTGTACGAGTTTGGGGGTGGATTTAGTTCCATGTAGCACAGCAATTAAATACTCTTTCCTGTGTTTTGGAGACTTTGGGCTGTGACCAAGCTACAGAATGACTGCAATGTTCAACAACTTTAAACAGGTTTCATGACTGTATTGCCCAGCGTTATTGCAAAGGCAGAAGCAGAATCACAGTTGTGTGAGTTCCACTCTTCTTGTCAGCAAGGTCAAATTGGGCTAGATGGTCAAATCAATGTTTCCACTGTGCTGTAATTACCTCCCGATAGCTGTTCTGTGTCTCTGTTTGGAATACACCTTGGTAATAATTGGCATATCGACAAACCTAAGTCATCTGATTAAGTCAATGATGACTCATTGGCTGTTCTGTTTAATTCCACATCCCCATTTTACCACAGCAATCCCCAACGTAGGTGACCTTCAGACATCCGCCTCAGCTGTTTCACTGCCTTGATTAAACATGTGGAAGGTCAAGCTCTTTTAATGACATCCTCCTCAAAGACATTAACCCTAACGTGTTCCATCATACAATGGGCGGATAAGACATGGATAATGTAATTGAGGGAAAGCAATACTGTGTTCTTAACAATTTAAGGGATTATCAATCAGCCTACATGATCAATGACAGAAATATTGCCTATTTGTATGACAGAGGAAACTCAGCAATGATGTCATAAAATGAAAATATGTATGTCAATCAGCACAGCAAATACATAATGTTTTTGATATGGTCAATATCTATCAACTTTCATAATGCCTTTCCATTCTCAGCAGCTATACCATCATTGGTGTTCCAGGCTGCTCCGCTACTAATGACAATCTATAATGGTCCTTTCTCAGCCATGTGCTGCTGATAAGGTCCCTGACCAGCAGTGCGATGCAGAAAGCCCTAAGTTCCTCTGGGAGGCAGCTTTTCAGAGTGGAGACTATATTATCACGTAGTCCAACCAATTACCCCTTGGGGAACGCCACCGACACTTTACTGGTACACTCCATCAACGCTAACACAAGCCCCTCGTCCCATTCCCTCTGTCAGGCAGGGGTTGACGAATGGGGGGAGTGCAGAGGGTCCCCAGCTATCCTACATGTCTTGATAGGGAGATACAATTATGCCATGGGCCATGACACCCACCAAGGAATACTGAGGATTACATTGTATTCACCCCACTGTGATTTACATTTACATTTTTACATTTTAGTCATTTAGCAGACACTCTTATCCAGTGCATACATTTTTCATACTGGCTCCCACGCTTGCTAAATCAGGTCCCCATGACAGGATACCATACACACACGCACACACACACACACACGCACACCACACAGTCAGGCCTGCAGGCGGCAGTGTGACAGATAAGTCACAGAGGATGACTCTGTCTGACAGAGGGACACAGTATCTGACCAGACATTAAATGGACTGGTGAATGTAATGCTCTAGGATCTAACTCCATTCAACTCCATTGTGAAATACATATTTTTTTTATATTTTGTCCTACAGCTATACATATCTGGAAGATCAAAACAAGGCAATTATATGTTTTTGGAAGCTAAACGTATTTTGGCAAAGAGTTTCTGGTCGATTTGATAATTTATTCATTACCTGGAACATGAATGAAGGATTTATGATTTTAATCTAAAAGGGAATCACTTAACAGACTTTGTTACTGTCACTGTGTCACTGTACTTTGGGAAAATTGCATTAAAGTCTATTAGCAATGCAGTGTTATAAACACTGATCTTATCAATTCATTTCAAAGGCTCAACTAAGGGAAAACTGTTATCCAATGTTAAGTTACATTAGGTTTTTTCCATAAACAATGCCTTAGAAATACAGTATGTAGCTGCCGTTAAAAAAAGCCTCCATGGCCAAAACCAGGTCTGCACCTATTCACTGGCTATTCACAGCACATAATACCTGCATTCAGACTTTTTGCAGATTAAGTTGGAATAGCTCTGCAGCACAATTTCAGAGGGAAAAAAAATGTCACGAGAGCGAAATGGTAAATCCTTGTTTTCCATTTGTTTCATTAAACAGTAGGCACCATCTGCTGTATTGGACTGCAGAGTACAACAGTAGTGGGGCCGCAGCTGCCATCCGCAGGCACAGCAACCTGCCCACTGCCTTGTGTTGCACGCCAAACACTCACTCAAAAAATACTACCCTGGGTCTCTCATCATCCACCTGACCCAGCCCACCACTAATGGCCGCTTGCATAGAGACACACCAGCACATGAAGCACATTACTCACAGATGAAGCTAAAATGTCTCTAAACAACAGGCAGTTGGTTTGGTTGGCTAGCCTGGAGAGATTACTAAGCATTATCACAACATTGCACAAATGACACGAAACGGTCCCATGTATCTAATAATCATGTCTTTACCCATCTCTCTCTTCTCTCCTCCTCTCATCCCCACCCTCATCCCCTCTCTCAGGCAGTAGGTGACTGAGATGGGCGTTCGTCTAGGCTGCTTGAGCGACTCCCCATGGTGGTGGCCGCTGCTGCTGCTACTCTGCACTGCCCCCCGGTGCCAAGGCCGGCCGTTCGCAACGCCCTTGCCAGCAGTCAACGTGGCAGTGGTGTTCAGCGGCTCGGCCTACCAGCAGGAGATCAAGGGGCGTCTCAGCAGGGAGAACTTCATGGACCTGCCCTTGGAGGTGAACCCCATCACAGTGCTGGTAAACAACACCAACCCTCGGACCCTGCTCACACGCATCTGTGACACACTGGCGGCCAACCGCGTCCATGGCGTGGTGTTTGAGGACAATATTGGCTCGGAAGCCGTGGCACAGATCCTGGACTTCATTGCACTGCAGACGGCCGTGCCCATCGTGGGCATCAGCGGGGGCTCCGCCATGGTCCTGCCACATAAGGTCAGTGACCAGGGTTAGGCTGGGCTGGGGACACTTGGCTGCTAGTGTCTAGGCTGCCTGAGGAACATGCTTAATTTGCATCTTATTTTGATTTTGATATAACCTGAAAGGCCATATTATTTGTTTCCCCAAACTGCTGTAGAGAATAGCAGCTTAACTGATGTGTGGTTTATGACTACACAGTCACATTACATCAGAGATTTTGGACTTCTCACAGTGCAAATAATAAAACCAAAACAACAATAGCAACAACACAGGACCCCCCAAGGTGAGCAAAGCACTCAGATCTTGAAAGCGCTCCACCACACACACACAGGCCAACAGTCATTCGTCTGGTGATTATCAGAGTCTTAATGAACATTGTCATTAGCAGACACACACATTGCCATTTCCAGGTGACTTACAGCACATGATTATAAACACACTGGATGTTAATGCTGCCCATACAGACACTGACTGTCCCAGGCCAGAATGACTGAAACAACAAGATACAGTGTTGGACAATATCCAATGGCTTAAACCAGGTAGCAGAGGGATGTCCAAATACTGCATATAATACACTCATTAAAGTATGAATAGAGGACATTTTGAAGGTCAAAATCAAAACATGATGGCCTCTGTCACTACATCCTTGTCTATTTTTAAACTTCTGGTCCCACAAAATATAAAGATGTTAAACTAGAGAAATCTATTTGTATTCGCTGGTAACAAATGTACAGTTTACAGTTGGACCCCTCATGTCAATAGAGTTATGCAATGATTTGAAATGTGTTATATTACAGGGCATCATGCACTGGAGTTTGGCACCAGTAAATTGTCAGAAAGATGTTTGTGATACAGATTAGACTGCCGTTAAATTGCTTTTAGAGTAAAGCCTCATAGGTTTAGGAGCAGTGATCCATCTCCCAGAGCATTACACAAAGGGCTCAGCCACAGAGAGGAACTTTAATTAGACTGAAATGGCTGTGTTCTCTAACTATATCACCATCAATCTTCTCATAGGACAAACACAGCTCTGCGTTTTGCAGAGCATCACAATACTACTCACAGAAACAGAGAATGCACATTATGAGCATCACAATACTACTCACAGAGACAGAGAATGCCTGTTATGAGCGTCACAATACTACTTACAGAGACAGAGAATGCACGTTATGAGCATCACAATACTACTCACAGAAACAGAGAATGCACATTATGAGCATCACATCGTTTATTCAGCGGGGGAAAATGGAGGTTGATAAAGCAGGCTGGCTGACCTCGGCCGGTCGGAGCACGAGGAGAAAACTGCTGCATTGTAATGTCTAATCAATGCTAGTCATTTCAGCTCCGGTAGCTGGCTGTTTGAGTATGTGGCACACAGGGAACTGAGTAGCGGAAAATATGAGGTCTGCCCGCCACCCTCAATTCCATCAGTTAATCCACAGCTCAAATAGGATTTTCTCTCCCTCATGTTTGTGAGATTTTCATAATAAATGTGAGAAACGTGTTCCTCCACAACAGGAGACGGCCAGGGCCATGGGCTCTCAGTACCTCGATTATGCATTCACATTCATACAAATCCTCATGGGGGTTGCGGTTCAATAGAAAGCTGGTTAAAATGGATGCATTCCAACTCAATTGAATTTAAATCAATTTTTCTAAACAAAAAATAGATGAATTGATTCAAACTTTACTTTGTGCGTGGCCGAGATGATTGAGAGGGAAGGTTTATTTGTTAGAAGTAACCCGGGGTCCATCAACAAAACAGTAATCAATATAGGGCCCAACAGACTGGCAATAGACCGGTGTATTAGACACTGTGCTTTGTTACATCCAGCACCCACGTCTCCCAACAGCTGCCGTTGTAATTTACATTTCCTTATTCCAGTCCACACATTACTGGACTGCTCCCTTGTCAAATAGCCACATGAATTCAAGGAAACATGGCAATCAGGGCATGAGCATAGCTTCTTCTGGGCAATAAAAGGGGTGTCACTGGCTAGCTAATAGCTCCAGCAGGTCATTTACACTTTAATTAAGCCAAGTTGGGGAACACAACAGCTAATCATTCATAATAAAATCCAACATAAATAAAATAGTAAAAAATGCAATTACCTAAAGGTTGGCAGCTGTTTAATTGAGAGTGTGTGGTAATTATTATGTGTACTATGTACAATACTGTGTAGGCTAGGTCGTACTGACACATGGCTCATAATCAGTTATACCAACGTTAAATCATGCAATAACAATGTAATAACAATAGTACGATACAAAACTCAAGGCTTATATCCAGAGCAGAGAACACCTAATGTTGAATCCAGAGTTGATGACAGAGAGAGAGAAACTGAAGTGGCACAGGCCTCATTAGAGGCTGGCATAGAGCCTTGCCCATGGCATGGTGGCACTCACAGGCTCAGACTGATTAGAAGAGCTCTATCTTCATAAAAACCAAGGCCACCAACAGCCCCTGCCAGAGCAGGTAGAGACAGTATGGTGGGACGTGATGTCCATCAGCACATCTGTTTTGTGTCCCTGAGCCTGAACATGAATGGTACCTTTCTACAGGAAACAGAGGTAGATTGCAGCTAGCGCAGCCTTGTGTGGTGATGTCATCCTTCCTGTGGCTTAAGTCAACTAAACTGTCTTCACCGGAACAATTAGTTTTACATAGAATTAACTAACTGTTGGTGGGACCATGGACTCAAATCCAGGCTTGGGCTGGTCTATATATTACTTACACGAAGTGTGCCTGTACCAAACAGAGTGATTTAAATGTTCAAAGATACAATCCTTTGGAAAAGTTAAAATTGGGGATGAATTAATTGACAGAATATGGAAATAAACGCTCACAAAATGTGTTTGTGTGCTTACGCACTTGAAATGTATATTCATTACTTAATTTAAAATGTAATGGAACTTAAATGTCACCACTTCAGATGTAGCCATTTATATGAACCTTTAAGATACCTTTAAATGAGCTTTTCAACGAGGCTGAGAGATTGCTCACCGTTGATTGATTAGTGGGACGCCGTCCAAGCTGGTCAACAAGCCAACTCAATCATTTAAAATGTAGTCTCTGAGAAAGCATGGAGTTTGATCTCGCTCGAAGAGGATGGCGAGAAATTAACAGAGAACAGATTCCTATCCTGAGGAGATTTGGCTCAATTAGCATGTTGATTAGTTAAATTAGAATAACCCATTAGAAACCTATTATTCCTATTTTTTTCTTGAAATTAGAAAAAGTTAAAACAATCATTGGATAATCAATAGCCTAGCAGACACAAATCATCTAATCCCTGGAATGTGTGTGGGTGAGGACCAACAGGGTTTTACAAGAAGTATAGGGCAGATTCAGAAAAACCCAACTCAAGGAGAATGTGCTTGTCTGTTGTCTGTCTGTTGTCTGTCTGCAGTCGTCAAACAGAGAGAGAGCTTGGTTAACAGAGGATTCTAATGTAGCTGTGAGGCATGCAGCCATATATCACCTTCTGGTGGAAATTAAATAAATTCTGCTTCACTAGTGCCAATCAATCATGGCTAACACGCATGCCTGGATTGTTAAAATGCAAGGGGGGCTTTGGTGCATTCATTCCCACTGGGGATTTACAACCAGGGGTGACTGGTGACTGGTGGCTGCTATGTACGACATGACAGGGTAGAGATAAAATAAAATAAAATAAAATTGTATTGGTCACATATGCCAAATACAACAGGTGTAGACCTTACCATGAAATGCTTACTTATAAGCCCTTAACCAACAATGCAGTTCAAGAAATAGAGTTAAGAAAATATTTACTAAATAAACTAAAGTAAAAAATAAAATAAAAAGTAACACAATAAAATAACAATACTGAGGCTATATGCAGGGGGTACCGGTACCGAGTCAATGTGCAGGGGTACAGGTTAGTCGACGTAGTTTGTACATATAGGTAGGGGTAAAGTGACTATGCATAGATAACAGTCTATGACTTGGGTGACTGGAGTCTTTGACAATTTTTTGGGCCTTCCTCTGACACCGCCTAGTATATACAGTGGGGAAAAAAAGTATTTAGTCAGCCACCAATTGTGCAAGTTCTCCCACTTAAAAAGATGAGAGAGGCCTGTAATTTTCATCATAGGTACACGTCAACTATGACAGACAAATTGAGAAAAAAAAATCCTGAAAATCACATTGTAGGATTTTTAATGAATTTATTTGCAAATTATGGTGGAAAATAAGTATTTGGTCACCTACAAACAAGCAAGATTTCTGGCTCTCACAGACCTGTAACTTCTTCTTTAAGAGGCTCCTCTGTCCTCCACTCGTTACCTGTATTAATGGCACCTGTTTGAACTTGTTATCAGTATAAAAGACACCTGTCCACAACCTCAAACAGTCACACTCCAAACTCCACTATGGCCAAGACCAAAGAGCTGTCAAAGGACACCAGAAACAAAATTGTAGACCTGCACCAGGCTGGGAAGACTGAATCTGCAATAGGTAAGCAGCTTGGTTTGAAGAAATCAACTGTGGGAGCAATTATTAGGAAATGGAAGACATACAAGACCACTGATAATCTCCCTCGATCTGGGGCTCCACGCAAGATCTCACCCCGTGGGGTCAAAATGATCACAAGAACGGTGAGCAAAAATCCCAGAACCACACGGGGGGACCTAGTGAATGACCTGCAGAGAGCTGGGACCAAAGTAACAAAGCCTACCATCAGTAACACACTACGCCGCCAGGGACTCAAATCCTGCAGTGCCAGACGTGTCCCCCTGCTTAAGCCAGTACATGTCCAGGCCCGTCTGAAGTTTGCTAAAGTGCATTTGGATGATCCAGAAGAGGATTGGGAGAATGTCATAATGTCAGATGAAACCAAAATATAACTTTTTGGTAAAAACTCAACTCGTCGTGTTTGGAGGACAAAGAATGCTGAGTTGCATCCAAAGAACACCATACCTACTGTGAAGCATGGGGGTGGAAACATCATGCTTTGGGGCTGTTTTTCTGCAAAGGGACCAGGACGACTGATCCGTGTAAAGGAAAGAATGAATGGGGCCATGTATCGTGAGATTTTGAGTGAAAACCTCCTTCCATCAGCAAGGGCATTGAAGATTAAATGTGGCTGGGTCTTTCAGCATGACAATGATCCCAAACACACCGCCCGGGCAACGAAGGAGTGGCTTCGTAAGAAGCATTTCAAGGTCCTGGAGTGGCCTAGCCAGTCTCCAGATCTCAACCCCATAGAAAATCTTTGGAGGGAGTTGAAAGTCCGTGTTGCCCAGCGACAGCCCCAAAACATCACTGCTCTAGAGGAGATCTGCATGGAGGAATGGGCCAAAATACCAGCAACAGTGTGTGAAAACCTTGTGAAGACTTACAGAAAACGTTTGACCTGTGTCATTGCCAACAATGGGTATATAACAAAGTATTGAGAAACTTTTGTTATTGACCAAATACTTATTTTCCACCATAATTTGTAAATAAATTTATAAAAAATCCTACAATGTGATTTTCTGGAATTTCTTTTCTCATTTTGTCTGTCATAGTTGACGTGTACCTATGATGAAAATTACAGGCCTCTCTCATCTTTTTAAGTGGGAAAACTTGCACAATTGGTGGCTGACTAAATACTTTTTTCCCCCACTGTAGGTCCTGGATGGCAGGAAGCTTGGCCCCAGTGATGTATTGGGCCGTACGCACTTCCCTCTGTAGCGCCTTACGGTCGGATGCCGAGCAGTTGCCATACCAGGCGGTGATGCAACTGGTCAGGATGCTCTCTACGGTGCAGCTGTATAACTTTTTGTGGATCTGTGGACCCATGCCAAATCTTTTCAGTCTCCTGAGGGGGAAAAGGTGTTGTTGTGCCCTCTTCACAACTGTCTTGGTGTGTTTGGACCATGATAGTTTGTTGGTGATGTGGACACCAAAGAACTTGAAACTCTCAACCCGCTCCACTACAGCCCCATCGATGTGAATGGGGGCGTGTTTGGCCCTCCTTTTTCTGTAGTCCACGATCATCTCCTTTGTCTTGCTCACGTTGAGGGAGAGGTTGTTGTCCTGGCACCACTCTGCCAGGTCTCTGACCTCCTCCCTATAGGCTGTCTCATCGTTGTGGGTGATCAGGACTACCAATGTCGTGTCGTCAGCAAACTTAATGATGGTGTTGGAGTCGTGCTTGGCCACGCAGTCGTGGGTGAACAGGGAGAACAGGAGGGGACTAAGCATGCACCCCTGAGGGGCCCCCGTGTTTAGGATCAGCATGGCAGATGTGTTGTTGCCTACCCTTACCACATGGGGGCGGCCCGTCAGGAAGTCCAGGATCCAGTTGCAGAGGGAGGTGTTCAGTCCCAGGATCCTTACCTTAGTGATGAGCTTTGTGGGCAGTATGGTGTGGACCGCTGAGCTGTAGTCAATGAACAGCATTCTCACATAGGTGTTCCTTTTGTCCAGGTGGGAAAGGACAGTGTGGAGTGCGATTGAGATTGTGTCATCTGTGGATCTGTTGGGGTGGTATGCGAATTGGAGTGGGTCTAGGGTTTCCAGGATGATGGTGTTAATGTGAGCCATGACCAGCCTTTCAAAGCACTTCATGGATACCGACGTGAGTGCTGCGGGGCAGGTTACCTTCGCTTTCTTGGGCACAGGGACTATGGTGGTCTGCTTGAAACATGTAGGTATTACAAACCCGGTCAGGGAGAGGTTGAAAATGTCAGTGAAGACACTTGCCAGTTGGTCCTGGTAATCCATCTGGCCCCGCAGCCTTGTGAATGTTGACCTGTTTAAAGGTTTTGCTCACATCGGCTACAGAGAGCGTGATCACACAGTCGTCTGGAACAGCTGGTGCTCTCATGCATGCTTCAGTGTTGGCTACCTCGAAGCGAGCATAAAAGGCGTTTAGCTCATCAGGTAGGCTCGCGTCACTGGGCAACTTCCCGTTGTAGTCCGTAATAGTTTGCAAGCCCTGCCACATCGGATGAGCGTCAGAACCTGTGTAGTAGGATTCAATCTTAGTCCTGTATTGACGCTTTGCCTGTTTGATGGTTCATCTGAGGGCATAGCGGGATTTCTTATAAGCGTCCGGATTAGTGTCCCGCTCCTTGAAAGCGGCAGCTCTAGCCTTTAGCTCAGTGCGGATGTTGCCTGTAATCCATGGCTTCTGGTTGGGATATATATGTACAGTCACTGTGGGGACGACGTCGTCGATGCACTTATTGATGAAGCCGGTGACTGAGGTGGTATATGGTCAGATTTGCCAAATGGAGGGCGAGAGAGAGCTTTGTATGCGTCTCTGTGTGTGGAGTAATGGTGTTCTGGAGTTTTTTTTCCTCTGGTTGCACATGTGACATGCTGGTAGAAATGCCTGCATTAAAAGTCCCTGGCCACTAGGAGCGCCGCTTCTGGATGAGCATTTTCTTGTTTGCTTATGGCCTTATACAGCTTGTGGAGTGCGGTCTTAGTGCCAGCATCGGTTTGTGGTGGTAGATAGACGGCTACGAAAAATATAGATGAAAACTCTCTTGGTAGATAGTGTGGTCTACAGCTTATCATGAGGTACTCTACCTCAGGCGAGCAATACTCGAGACCTCTTTAATATTAGACATTGCGCACCAGCTGTTATTGACAAATATACACACACCACCACCCCTCGTCAGACGTAGCTGTTCTGTCCTGCCGATGCACGGGAAAAGCCAGCCAACTGTATATTATCCGTGTCGTTGTTCAGCCACGACTCGGTGAAACATAAGATATTACAGTTTTTAATGTCCCGTTGGTAGGATAATCTTGAGCGGAGATCATCCAGTTTATTTTCCAGTGATTGCACGTTGGCCAATAGAACGGATGGTAGAGGCGGGTTACCCACTCGACAATGAATTCTCACAAGTCACCCCGATCTCCACCCCCTGTATTTCTGTCTTTTCTTCACGCGAATGACAAGGATTTGGGCCTGGTCTCGGAGAAGCAGTATATCCTTTGCGTCGGACTCATTAAAGAAAAAATATTTGTCCAGTTCGAGGTGAGTAATCGCTGTTCTGATATCCAGAAGCTATTTTCGGTCATAAGAGAGAGTAGCAGCAACATTATGTACAAAATAAGTTACAAACAATGCGAAATAGCATTGTTACAAAATAGCATAGTTAGTTAGGAGCCCTTAAAACGGCATCCATCTCCTCCGTCGCCATTCTAATCACAGTCTTTAGCCTTATCCTCTTCTTCCTTCTCAGGATGAAATATGTAGGACCTTCATTTGACCAGTTTCTCACAGCAGGAAAATAATCCTGCAGCAACAGGAAATTATTATTATTGTGTGGATTATAAATAATGGACATTTTTGTAGGGGTTGATACATTTTTTGTTAGGGCAAATCAAAACTGACATTTTTAAGTGGAAATTAGAAACTATAGAAGCCTTTTAAAACATTGAATACACTACAAGTTTGCCTTTCCAGCTGTACAGGATATTTCCTGCAACAACAGGGTGATCAAATTAAGATCCTACATATGTAGGACAAACACAGAATCACATAAATACTGGGGAAATGTACATACAAACCAGTGGAGGCTGCTGAGGGGAGGACGGCTCATAATAATGGCTGGAATGGAGCAAATGGAATGGAAAACATGTGTTTGATGTATTTGATACCATTCCACCTATTCCACCTATTACGCTCCAGCCATTACCACGAGCCCGTCCTCCCCAACCTCTTGTGATTCAAACAACATATACAGTACCCAAATCCTAATTTGATTTGATCTGATCTGTACTATATTACATGTGATCTTTGACAATGCCATGTTCTAACATGATTCACAAGGGGAATAGCAGGGGACAGTCATGTATCAAATGTTTAACCACAACACACTTGCAGCAAAGCCCAATAGACAGAGACATGACGTATCAGACAACATCATACTGTAGTAGTCCCAGGTAGACAAGACAGCATTCAGACTGTCTGTCCAGCCGTCTCGCTTCACACACCTATCACTGGGGACCGAATCCTAACTTGAGATTTATGTCTGTAACCCACATTTTTTTATTACATCTTAAATCTCCCATTGACATTAATGCATAATTTATGCATAAGTTTACATGTATCTTAAGTTAGGATTGGGTCCAGAGTCTCTTTGCTTCAGTGGTCCGGAGAGGTGTTGGGAAACAGAGCGAGCAGCAGTAGCAGACCTCGTTTCTCAAAGCAGGAAGGGGAGCCTGAGGCCCATCCCTAAAGTAGAGCAACCTTTTTCTCTCTTCCTTTCTTCACATGCTAAACCTACTTGTGTCCCTCTCTACCTTGTTGCTATGCATCCTGGGGCCAGTGACACAGATACAGTATGAACTGTCTAGACAGGGCTAAATAGGCAGGGATGGTATTCAGAGGATCTGTATGGGAGTCTGCAATCTGAGTAAGGATGCATGAATACATAAGAAAATCACTTAATATATTTTTTGTCCTGGTTTTCTTCAAGTCAAAGGCATATAATAAACATTGTTTATGGCGCATAATAATTTACTAGATAATTTAGCATGAGAATTACAGAATACAAGACAATTCAGACAGTGACAAATTTGTGCTCACTTTAGTGTTACAATGTAATATAAATGCATTCAAAATGGATGCAATAAAACTCAAACGTACAAAATTATTGTAATGCAGTGCTATCTGTTACTGCCTTTGGATCTCCTCTATTATTGTGAGGAAGGACAAATGACTACGGCGGTGTACGTCTGTTCCTCGGCCCTGCGCAGGTTCTCTGTGACGTCAGCACATGGGACGAGCACATGACGACAGTGCCAGGGCACATCACGCTGGCAGTTGCAGGCGGACATATGCCGCAGCAAAGATCCATGTCCAGAAGTCACTCACCATTGGAGAGAGAGAGAAAGAGAGCGAGAGAGAGAGAGAGAGAGAGAGAGAGAGAGCAGGCTGCCATGTGCTCCTCTTGCACAAAGGGAGGAAGAAGAGAGAAAGAGAGAGGCAACAAGAGAGAGAACGAGGCAGAGCACGTCTGCCTCTTTCTCTCCACCGGCCCTTCTGGAATGGCTACTGTAGAGGGCATTGTATTCTGAAAAGAAAATCTGTTGTATTGGGGTTCTTGACCACTGACCTGTGGTCCTATAAAAGCATCTGTGCAGTGATATATATGGCTTTTATCTCTCATCTGACCCCAATTCAACCCATTTGTAAAGCATTCAGCTGCTAATCTGTTACCCACAAAGCCACAAAGCACTCAAGCAAAGAGCCAGTTGGTTAATATAAAACATACAATTAGGGAGAAGAGATGAGATATGTGTTTTTGTTAAAGTATATAAAGACATATCACTCTATCTTGTTGTTTGTAAACAGATTACAGAAGACATATCACTCTTGTTAAACAGACCACTGACCAGACTCGAGAGCTTGGGACTAAGGTTCTATCTGCAATTTTGTAGATCTTTTTTTTTTATAGACATAGCCTTGTTCTGTTCAATGTTCTCTACCTATATAGTACTCTAAATAACCCAATTCATGTTGTTAAGTTTAAAAGAATACAAGATAAAAAATTGCTGACACCATTCAAACCAATGAGGGTCCGGAACTTTAAAGCCAATTATCTCAGAATCATCTTTTTGCAGATAGAACCTTATAGTCCTAAACTCTCGCAGTGCCAGTGGAGGCTAAGCTGTTAACTAGTTTACTTTAAATCTTCTTTATGAAACACTTACAGTACAGAGGCACAATGGGACGTCAGTCTATAGTCACAACCTTTTCATGGAAACAACAACACCATATACTAATCACCATCAACATTAAGAAACAAACATCTGGCAAAATCTGCCCTACACCTATACGAGATTTAGTTTCATATTCAGCACGTAGTATTGGTAACGGACACCTGTTTCCAACCAGATTCCCTTAAATCCCCTCAAGCGATTTGATTCAGACATCAGATCATCAGATATGGAGTTGTGTCCTGATGCATAATGGTTAAGAGCTTTAGCATGCTGGGTTGGGCTGTAGCTGAGCCTGTGGCAGTCCGCTGTCCAGTACAGTAGCTAACTGTCTCGACAATAATTGAGTGGACGCTACCACACTTAGTTGGGGGCTTTTCTCTAGATAGACCCTTATGTTTCTTTTGGCTGAGAGTCACAGTGTGATCGTGTACACATACTAGACACAGTCAAACACAGGCACACACACAGGCACATACACACACAAACACACACACGCACACACATGCTAAGGAGCAAATTGATTTTACACTCTGCCAGATTAATACTCGTGGCATACAAGTGGTGAAAAAAGGCTGCATGCACAGAAAGAAGGCAATAACTTTGACAGATTTGCTGCGGGACACTGAGAGGAGTTAGAAAATGCTATCTTCACAACCTGCTCAGTTACCAACCTGCATAACACCCTTGCTCTTGCTAAGCCGATGTTGCAAGATGTTTTATTGTCCCTTCTACTGTATCACATCTACCTCCAAGGTAATATAGAAGGAGGTCTTTTGTATATGGAAAAGGGTAGAACACAAATAGCTAAATGTTCAATGTTACTAATTGAAATAGAAACAGAGAGGATGTGATATTCAGAGCGATGAGAACGGTCAGCGGAGACACTCAGAGGAATAGACCAATATGATGTCTGACATCAGGAGACACACAGATGGTTCTAACCTACTTTAGACTTCTCTGAAGGACAACAAGGAGACAGAATGAAACAGCAGAACGAGAACAGAGTAGTCCTGGTCTCTGGATACCTGGCTTTCTGTAACCCCAAACCTCAACAAGATTGATGACCATGACAGAGACAGAGCACAGTCCCCTAGAGAGGGAAAGGGACAGGTTGAGTGAAGCAGTGACTTCTGGGTACTGCTCTGATAGCATCAAGGAAAAAAGGCATACAGTGCCTTCAGAAAGTATTCACACCCCGTGACTTTTTTCCAGATTTTGTTGTGTTACAAAGTGGGATTAAAACAGATTTGTCAACAATCTACACAAAATACTCTGTAATGTCAAAGTGGAAGAAAAATTCTAACATTTGTAAAACAAAAAACAAAGAACCTTGAATATATCTTGATTCGATAGGTATGTTAGAATCACCTTTGGCAGCGATTATGTCAGAGTGTTGAGTGTGGATGTAGTGCAGGAATCAAGCGCAGGGACAAGGAGGTTCTTCACCGGACTTTAGTATATATATGTATCCCAACACGGGAAATGAGTCGCCAACCCAACCGGGCGGCACGAACAATTACGCACAACACACAGTGCGGAAAAACAAGAAAAGGCGCACGCAGTGCGAACTCTCGAAAATACTAAATAAACGAGAGAGAGAACTACTCGGAGGCAAACTGACAATAACAATCACGCATAACACCTGCCCCAAACAAACCAACTAAATAAGGAGAATAATCAAGACACAAATAAGGGACAGGTGTTATGCACAGACAAAACCAAAAGAACAAAAAACATCGAACGGTGGCAGCTAGTACTCCGGAGACGACGACCGCCGAAGTCCGCCCGAACAAGGAAGAGGAGCAGCCTCGGCCGAAACCGTGACAGTACCCCCCCCTTGACGCGCGGCTCCAGCCGTGCGCCGACCCGGAGCTCGAGGACGACCCGGACGACGCGGAGCAGGGCGCGCAGGATGACCCCGATGGAAATCGGTCAGTAGGGACTGGTCTAGCACGTCCCTCCTTGGCACCCAGCACCGCTCCTCCGGACCGTACCCCTCCCACTCCACGAGATATTGAAGACCCCCCATCCGGCGTCTAGAATCCAGAATGGACCTCACGGTGTACGCCGGAGCCCCCTCGATGTCCAACGGGGGCGGAGGAGTCTCCTCAATCTCAAAGTCCTGGAGTGGACCAGCTACCACCGGCCTGAGGAGAGACACATGGAACGAGGGGTTAATATTTTTGTAGTCAACAGGTAGTTCTAACCTATAACTCACCTCGTTCAATCTCCTCAGGACTTTAAACGGCCCCACAAACCGCCGACCCAGCTTCCGGCAGGGCAGGCGGAGGGGCAGGTTTCTGGTTGAGAGCCAGACTCGATCTCCAGGTGCGTACACTGGCCCCTCACTGCGGTGTAGGTCGGCGCTCGTCTTCTGTCGACGTATGGCACGCTGCAGATGGACGTGTGCAGCGTCCCACGTCTCCTCCGAGCGCCTTACCCACTCATCCACAGCGGGGGCCTCGATCTGGCTCTCATGCCATGGTGCCAGCACCGGCTGGTACCCCAACACACACTGAAACGGGGTTAGTTGGGTGGAGGAGTGGCGAAGAGAGTTCTGTGCCATCTCCGCCCAGGGCACATATCTCGCCCACTCCTCCGGCCGGCCCTGACAGTATGACCTCAGAAACCTACCCACATCCTGGTTGACACGTTCAACCTGCCCATTACTTTCCGGGTGGTAACCCGAGGTAAGGCTTACCGACACCCCCAACCGTTCCATAAATGCCCTCCACACTCTCGAGGTGAACTGGGGGCCTCGGTCAGACACTATATCCTCGGGTACCCCGTAATGCCGGAAGACATGGGTGAACAGAGCCTCCGCGGTCTGCAGGGCAGTGGGTAGACCCGGCATGGGAAGGAGACGACAGGCCTTCGAGAACCTATCCACAACGACCAGGATGGTAGTGTTTCCCTGTGAGGGGGGAAGGTCGGTAACAAAATCCACCGAGAGGTGGGACCAGGGTCGTTGTGGAATAGGCAGGGGTTGTAACTTACCCCTGGGCAAATGTCTGGGCGCCTTACACTGGGCACACACCGAACAGGAGGAAACATAAATCCTCACATCCCTAGCTAACGTTGGCCACCAGTACTTCGTGCTAAGGCAGTGCACTGTCCGGCCGATACCCGGATGACCAGAGGAGGGAGACGTGTGAGCCCAACAAATGAGGCGATCGCGTATCTCGAGCGGAACGTACGTCCGACCCACAGGACACTGAGGAGGACTCGGGTCGGTGCGTAACGCCCGCTCGATCTCACCATCAACCTCCCACACCACCGGAGCAACCAGACAAGACTCCGGTAGTATGGGCGTGGACTCAACTGACCTCTCCTCCGCGTCATACCGCCGGGACAGAGCATCTGCCTTCCCGTTCTGGGACCCAGGGATGTATGTGATCTTAAACACAAACCGGGCCAGGAACATAGTCCAACGAGCCTGGCGAGGATTCAGTCTCCTAGCTGCCCGGATGTACTCCAGGTTACGATGGTCAGTTTGAATGAGGAAAGGGTGTTGAGCCCCCTCGAGCCAATGCCGCCACACCTTTAGGGCCTGTACCACGGCTAACAGCTCCCTGTCCCCTACGTCATAATTCCGCTCCGCCGGACTGAGCTTCTTAGAGTAGAACGCACAGGGACGGAGTTTAGGTGGAGTACCAGAACGCTGGGAAAGAACGGCCCCTATTCCGGCCTCTGACGCGTCCACCTCTACTTGGAACGGTAAAGAGGGATCCGGATGCGCCAACACCGGCGCCGAGGTAAACAGGTCCTTCAGTCTCCCAAATGCCCTGTCCGCCTCAGCTGACCACCGCAAGCGCACCGGACCCCCCTTTAACAGAGACGTTATGGGAGCTGCCACCTGTCCAAAACCCCGGATAAACCTCCGGTAGTAATTCGCAAAACCCAAGAACCGTTGCACCTCCTTCACAGTGGTTGGGGTTTGCCAATTACGCACAGCTGACACCCGGTCTACCTCCATCTTCACCCCTGACGCAGATAACTGGTAACCCAGAAAGGAGACCGACTTCTGAAAAAACAGACATTTCTCTGCCTTGACATATAGGTCATGCTCCAACAGCCTCCGCAATACTCGGCGCACCAGGGCTACATGCTCAGCACGGGTAGGACTATACACCAGAATGTCGTCGATGTACACAACCACTCCCTGTCCCTGCATGTCCCGGAAAATCTCATCAACGAAGGATTGGAAGACTGAGGGAGCATTCATCAACCCATATGGCATGACTAGATACTCGTAGTGCCCGGAAGTCGTGCTAAACGCTGTCTTCCATTCATCGCCCTTACGGATGCGCACCAAGTTATATGCGCTCCTAAGATCCAATTTTGTAAAGAACCGCGCGCCGTGCAGTGACTCCGTCATAGTCGCAATCAGAGGAAGTGGATAGCTGTACTTCACTGTGATCTGATTGAGACCGCGGTAATCAATACACGGCCGCAGACCTCCATCCTTCTTCTTCACAAAAAAGAAACTTGAGGAAACGGGTGAAACGGAGGACCGTATGTACCCCTGTCTAAGAGACTCAGAGATGTACGTCTCCATCGATTTTTTCTCCTCTTGAGACAAGGGATACACATGGCTCCGCGGGAGAGCTGCGCCTGACTGGAGATCTATCGCACAATCCCCCCGTCTATGAGGCGGCAGCTGCGCAGCCCTAGTCTTACTGAACGCCAGTGCCAAATCCTCATACTCGGGGGGAATCTGCAGTGCTGGCATTAGATTCGGACTCTCCACCGAGGTCGCCCCTATGGAAACACCCAGACACCGCCCCTCACATTGAGCAGACCACCCTTTAAGAGCTTTCTCTCGCCACCCAATAATAGGGTCATGAGTCATCAACCAGGGAAGACCCAGCACCACCGGATACGCAGGAGAGTCAATCAGATAAAGCTGAATTCTCTCCTCATGACCCTCCTGCGCCATCATCTGAAGTGGTGCTGTGACCTCCCTAATCAACCCAGACCCTAACGGACGGCTATCTAGGGCATGGACGGGGAAAGGCTTATCAACAGGAAGGAGGGGAATCCCTAACTCTAAACAGAACTGGCGATCTATAAAATTCCCAGCTGCGCCTGAATCTACCAGCGCCTTATGCTGGGAACGAGGTGCAACCTGTGGGAAACAAACAGGCAAGGTTAGGTGCACGACAGAAAGCTCTGGGTAAGCAGGGCGCCTACTCACCTGGGGGGACCCCCCAATGCTAGACCTGCCATCTCCTCCCCTGGAGGACCCGCCCCAGCACCTAGCCGCAGTGTGCCCTCCACGACCACAGTTGGTGCAAGGGCCGGGCCCCCTCGGGCTCCTCCTCCTGCGTTCCCTAGCGCCAGCACCTCCGAGCTCCATAGGGCTAGGCTCAGAGGTGCTGGAGAGTGGAATGGGCAGACCCCCCCCTCCGGGACGCCCACGGGTGGCGAGCAGGGTATCCAGCCGGATGGCCATGTCGACCAGCTGGTCGAACGTCAACGACGTGTCCCTGCACGCCAACTCTCGCTGGACGTCCTCCCGGAGGCTGCAGCGGAAATGGTCGATATGGGCCCGCTCATTCCACCCTGCGTCAGCCGCTAGGGTCCGGAACTCCAAGGCAAAGTCCTGTGCGCTCCTCATCCCCTGTCGGAGGTAGAACAGACGCTCCCCCGCCGCCTTCCCCTCTGGTGGATGGTCGAATACAGCACGGAAGCGGCGGGAGAACTCCGCATAGTTCGTGGTTGCGGCGTCCATTCTCCTCCACTCGGCGTTGGCCCACTCCAACGCCTTGCCGGTGAGACAGGAGATGAGGGCTGAGACGCTCTCGTGTCCCGAGGGCGCCGGGTGGACGGTGGCGAGGTAGAGCTCCACCTGCAGCAGGAACCCTTGACACCCGGCGGTGGAGCCGTCGTACGCCCTCGGGAGCGAGAGCCGAATCCCACTGGGTTCCGGAGATGTACCCTGAGGGCTGACCGCTGGAGCTGGGTCGGTGGTTGGAGGTGTGGGCACCCCGCTGGTCTCCCATCGGTGTAGGGTGGTCATCACCCTATCCAGGGCGTGACACACCTGGTTCATACGGTCCTCCTGACCACGAAGCCGTTCGTCCAGATCGGCGGTCGGCGCGGTCGCTCCTGCTGATTCCATGATGATGCGTGATTCTGTCAGAGTGTTGAGTGTGGATGTAGTGCAGGAATCAAGCGCAGGGACAAGGAGGTTCTTCACCGGACTTTAGTATATATATGTATCCCAACACGGGAAATGAGTCGCCAACCCAACCGGGCGGCACGAACAATTACGCACAACACACAGTGCGGAAAAACAAGAAAAGGCGCACGCAGTGCGAACTCTCGAAAATACTAAATAAACGAGAGAGAGAACTACTCGGAGGCAAACTGACAATAACAATCACGCATAACACCTGCCCCAAACAAACCAACTAAATAAGGAGAATAATCAAGACACAAATAAGGGACAGGTGTTATGCACAGACAAAACCAAAAGAACAAAAAACATCGAACGGTGGCAGCTAGTACTCCGGAGACGACGACCGCCGAAGTCCGCCCGAACAAGGAAGAGGAGCAGCCTCGGCCGAAACCGTGACAGATTACAGCTGTGAGTCTTTCTGGGTAAGTCTCTAAGATCTTTCCACACCTGGATTGTGCAACATTTGACATTATTATTTTCAAAATTCATTTTCATTGCTAGACAACCATTTTCAGGTCTTGCCATAGATCTTCAAGTAGATTTAAGTCAAAACTGTAACTCGGCCACTCAGGAACATTCACTGCCTTCTTGGTAAGCAACTCCAGTGTAGATTTGGCCTTGTGTTTTAGGTTATTGTCCTGCTGAAAGGTGAATTCATCTCCCAGTGTCTGGTGGAAAGCAAACTGAACCAGGTTTTCCTCTAGGATTTTGCCTGTGCTTAGCTCCATTCCGTTTCTTTTTTATCCTGACAAACTCTCAAGTCCTTAACTATTACAAGCATACCCATTACATGATGCAGCCACCACTATGCTTGAAAATATGGAGAGTGGTACTCAGTAATGTGTTGTATTCGATTTACCCCAAACATAACACTTTGTATTCAGGACAAACGTTTTTGAAGTATTATTTTAGTGCCTTGTTGCAAACAGGATGCATGTTTTGGAATAGTTTAATTCTGTACAGGCTTCCTTCTTTTTACTTTGTCAATTAGGTTAGTATTGTGGAGAAACTAAAATTACTAAAACTTAAAGTTTTCTCCTATCACAGCCATTAAACTCTATAACTGTTTTTCTTTTCTTCTTTCTGTTCTTTCCAAAACACTTGAGCGTGCTGTCTCTGATCAACTTTCTCATTGTCTCTCTCAGAACGATCTTCTTGACCCTAACCAGTCAGGCTTCAAGACAGGTCACTCAACCGAGACTGCTCTTCTCTGTGTCAGGAAGACTCTCTGCACTGTCAAAACTGACTCTCTCTCCTCTGTTCTCATCCTCCTAGATCTATCCGCTGCCATCGACACCGTGAACCATCAGATCTTCCTCTCCACCCTCTCAGGGTTGGGCGTCTCAGGCTCTGCACACTCTTGGATTGCATCCTACCTGGCAGGTCGCTCCTACCAGGTGACGTGGAGAGGATCTGTGTCTGCACCACTTACTCTCACTACTGGTGTCCCCCTGGGCTCGGTTCTAGGCCCTCTCCTCTTCTCTCTATACACCAAGTCACTCGGCTCCGTCATATCCTCACATGGTCTCTCCTATCATTGCTATGCGGATGACACTCAACTACTTTTCTCCTTCCCCCCTTCTGACACCCAGGTGTCGACACGCATCTCTGCGTGCCTGGCAGATATCTCAACTTGGACGTCGGCCCACCACCTCAAGCTTAACCTCGACAAGACGGAGCTGCTCTTCCTTCTGGGGAAGGCCTGCCCGCTCAAAGACCTCTCCATCACGGTTGACAACTCTAGTGTCGCCCTCCCAGTGCAAAGAACCTTGGCGTGACCCTGGACAACACCCTACCGTTCTCTGCAAACATCAAAGCAGTGACTCGCTCCAACATCCGTAGAATATGACCCTACCTCACGCAGGAAGCGCCACAGGTCCTAATCCAGGCACTTGTCCTCTCCCGTCTGGACTACTTCAACTCGCTGTTGGCTGGGCTCCCCGCTTGTGCCATCAAACCCCTGCAACTTATCCAGAACGCTGCAGCCCACCTGGTTTTCAACCTTCCCAAGTTCTCTCATGTCACCCCGCTCCTCAACACACTCCACTGGCTTCCAGTCGAAGCTCTCATCCACTACACGACCATGGTGCTTACCAACGGAACAGCAAGGGGAACTGCAACGCCCTACCTTCAGGCTATGCTCAAACCTTACACCCTAACCCTACACCCTTCCTCTGAGTTAGGAAGGATGCCTGTATCTTTGTAGTGACTGGGTGTATTGATACACCATCCAAAGTGTAATTAATAACTTCACTCAAAGGGATATTCAATGTCTGCTTATTTTTATTTTTACCCATCTACCAATAGGTGCCCTTCTTTGCGAGGCATTGGAAAACCTTCCTGGTCTTTGTGGTTGAATCTGTGTTTGAAATTCACTGCTCGACTGAGAGACCTTACAGATAATTGTATGTGTGAGGTACAGAGATGAGGTAGTCATTCAAAAATCATACACTATTATTGCACACAGAGTGAATCCATGCAATTTATTATGTGACTTGTTAAGCCCGTTTCTACTCCTGAACCTATTGAGGCTTGCCAAACAAAGGGGTTGAATACTTATTGGCTCAAGACATTTCAACTTTTATTTTTTTTATTAATTTGTAAACATTTCGAAAAACATAATTCCACTTTGACATTATGGGGTATTGTGTGTAGGCCAGTGACAAAAAAATATTTCAGGCTGTAACACAACAAAATGTGTAAAACATCAAAGGGTGTGAATACTTTCTGAAGGCACTGTATGTGTGAATGGCATATAAATGGCATAATATCAAGGAACTGAGCCTCACCACAATCATTCTGACTTAGGAGGGACAAAAGTAAAACATTTATCATCAAATCTACTTTATAGATTTATTTGGGGTGATAAAGAAAATGATACGCTTTTTATTGATTCTAAAGTTGCCGTTTATGCAATGTCATTTAAAAAGTGAAAGTCTTAATTATCAACCCAGATATGCAGCCAGTGAAACAGTAAAATATCTGTAATTTCTGTACATTTTTATTACACTTTGTTCCTCACTACAATTCACTGGGGGTGCATATGATTTACGATGCTATTTGTTTTACAAAGCAATTATGGTGCAATGATTTCTATGAGCAGCGTGCATAATTCAAAACCAATAAACAATCATTAACTTCTCTTAGAGTCAAGACATATCAATGGCATCCAACCTGAAAATTTACTGTATGGTCATAAGCAGTCTTAAAAACGATGATGGATTCTGTTATGTTCTAGTAAGAAACACAAAAATAAAACCCTGCCCTATGTAAGCCCATAGCCTTCCCAGGTTGCAGAACATGTTGATGCCAAGACCATTACGTATATAAATATTTCAACAAGATTGATGGAAAAAACTTATATTATTCTGTTCCCTGAACATACTAAAAGAAGACAAACACACTTACAAACACACACAGGCAAGAACCAGCTCTGATCTTCCTTAAAATACCTGGATCACTTTAGTTAACACAACACAGCATTTTCATACTCCTCTCTCCAAGGTCAAAGAGGAGAGACATCTTGAGAACGGGGAGAGATGAAAAGAGAAAACAGAGGCTGGGCTCAGTCATAGTGCCATCCTTCTGCATTTGCAAGACAAAAGTATGGATGAGGGCCAGCGTTGCTGTGGCAATTGGGAGACACATGGGTTAAAGTGATGAATGGTGCCTGGGCTCCAGGTAGAGCAACACTAAACACAATAACTTACTGTACAGTACTGCCTCTCAGCCCAGAGACTACACACCACTTCTGGGTGGTCTACTGTAATTATTTTATTACATATAACTGGCTGAATGACATAAACCGCAATCATATATTTGCCACTAAGTAGGCTATTAAGAAAGTCATTGCATTAGATCATTAGAAGGTTTTAATTTTGCTTGTTAGATAAATTGAGCAAATTGATTGAGCTGAAATGAACTATCCATTAAGGGCTGTTATCTGTGCTCACTCTGCTGTTTGTGTCTCTCTGCAGGGCGACGGCTCCACGTTCCTCCAGCTGGGATCCTCCATCGAGCAGCAGATCAACGGCATGTTCAAGGTGATGGAGGAGTACAACTGGGACAGTTTCGTGGTCATCACCAGCCTGTACCCGGGCTATGAGGTCTACGTGGACTATGTCAAGACCTTCACCGACACCAGCTACTTCATGTGGGAACTGCAGGACGTGCTGACCTTCGACATGTCTGCTGACGGCATGAACGACATCCGGGCACGGCGCCTGCTGCAGCAGATCGACGCCCAGGTGCTGCTGGTATACTGCTCCCATGAGGAGGCCCAGTACCTGTTCAGTATGGCCGGAGAGGCCGGCCTGCTGGGGCCTGGCTACATCTGGATCCTCCCCAGCCTTGCCGTAGGGAACCCAGACATGCCCCCACCAAACAGCTTCCCTGTGGGCCTCATCAGCATCATCACCGACCGCTGGCGGATGAGCCTGAGGAAGAGGGTGCGGGACGGGGTGGCCATCGTGGTCAAAGGGGTGCAGAGCTTCCGCAAACAGAGGGGCTTCATCCCCGAGGGCCACAACGACTGCCACAGCCCTGTTAGGGCATCTTCTAATGATACACTATTCAGGTGAATGGAGGTGGGGGGATGGAAGGGGGGCATACTGACATACTGTAGGTTCGAGATTGTTCATTGCAATAAGAAAAGCCAACCAAAATGGAGAGATTAAGTGATAACTGTAGCAGATAGAGAAGGACTGACTTGAAACAGAGAGAGAGAGTTGGCAACATCAGTCAACAGTTGCTCAACAGTCATTTAGCTGTGGCTTTCCATCTGCTTAATGTTGTGGTGGCGGGTAACATGGTAGTCTCCATGTCACTCCCTTAACCCCTGCCTGCCAACTCATCCATCCTACCTCTGTCCCATCACCTCACTGTTGGAAGCACTGGCATCACAGAGAGATGGTGTGGCCTGTCATACTAGCCCAGCCCAAAAGAGCAATCTGGTGCCATCTGTGCCAGGGAACATGGAGCAAATCCTATTTGGTTCGAGAACATTTTTAATCAGCCAAAGGGAGGCTCGGCTTCTGTAGGGAAAACGTCAGCGTCAGCATTTGAGACTGGACTGGGAGGATAGGGGAGTTTCCAGGCAGGGTACAGGGGGGTATTCTTTATTAATTTTTGCAGACCAGGATCGTAATATGAAATCTGACACAGTTCAGTGGTATTAAAACATCACTTTCTCCTCAGAAGTAATTTTATATTTTCTGAAAGTGGCTAGCCTGAGGGAAAGATAACTTCTCTTTTTGTAAATCGAAATCCTTCATGAAAAAGGAGAAACGTCTGGGCAGCTGTATTTCAGCCTTTGATTTGAGTCATACTGCTGTTCCAACCCCTACTATTTCCACTTTAAAGACAAAAAAGTCCTGAGTTGAATAGCAATGACCAAAGTTGGTAATATGAGGGTCCGGCAGGCCTGCTACAGCACTCTCCGTCTGCTCACCACTCTTTTATTTCCCTCCCTGGCACAACGTTGTTCTTTCTCACAGACCCTATTCAAAGGGAGCCACTTCAAACGGTGCAGTGTCTCGCTCTCTCCTCGGCGGTCAATAGATTCAACACCTCATTTAATTAGGTCTTTTTTTAATGAGCTTTTGATTATAAATCACTCCACCTGTTAATAAGATTATCACAGATTACCAGATTAAACAAGCCTTTCACATGGACTAGACAGAGGGCCCGTTCATTACCCAGCATGCTTTCATCACCTCTGCTGGACTGAGAGAGAGAGCAGCCTCGCAGGGCGTGATGACAGGGAGTTCACAGCATGTCGATAGCTATGTGCAAAACAAGCAGCATGTGGTGCTTTAGAAATAGGATGAAACCATTGGAAGATTGGATTAATGGGCATTAACGACTATTAGTATAGTGTTGTAATGAGTATTTAACCCTCTAATTGATTTCCCTTGTTTCCAGGCACATGTTAAATGTAACATGGGAACACAACGACTTCTCGTTCAACCCTGAAGGGTACCTGATCAACCCAGCCATGGTCATCATCACCTTAGACCGGGAGAGACAGTGGGATAAGGTGAGACATTACACTTCATTATATTCCTCCCAATCAGTAAAACTAGGGTTGGTCTTTGTGTTATCTGACTACAAGGTAATAAGGCTATATAACCTGCTCATTACGAAAGGAAAAACTCCAGAAAGTGTTATTAACAACACATTAATTACTTCCTCATTCCCCCTGTATTTTCATGAACTATCCCTGACAGGTCTTGACTTGGGCATATTGTGCGCTGTTACATTTCCATTGCATCACCTGTTACAAAATGCATGCTGTCCACCTAATAGGCTAGCATTGGGCTCTAACTGCCTCCTACCCATCACAGTGTCCTAATCGGCCACTATACCTCTACATACCACAGGCCTAGTGTGATTACACGTCTGACTGGTCTCTCTATAAACACCAGCTATTCAAATCAGCCAGCCTAGCGTTCCACTACCTCAGAGCCACCAGCTCTTAGCGAACAGAACGTCGTCTCACACTTCATAGCCTCTATTCTGTAATACCCTTCTTCACCCCCCATGACGAGTCAATGTGAGAAATTCTGCAGCCTCAATTACCAGCAGGCTTTATTGAAGGTAGATATTGTCAGGGGGTTCCCAGTAGGGAGTAGACACTGAAGGGAGGTGGAGGATGGTTTTCTTCCTTAAATGCAGTCAGTGGTTGAATGGAGGTTGATGTGTGTCAGAACATGTTGGGCCAAACCTCATCTCTGGGTAAACACCGCCGGGCCTTCTCCAGCTTATTACGTGCTATCGATGTTCTCTCAAGGTTGGTTCCTATTAATTTCAGATATGTTATTGAAATTGAGGCCTATGCCTCTGTAATTGAAGGGTCTGAGTGCACTGTACTGTAGGCTATCAGATGTGTGGTGGGTCAGAGAGAGAGAGGGTAGAACTCTATTGACAGCTTGAGCCAATGGAAAGGTTGCAATTAAAAATACAACAGAAGATGAATGAGCAGTGTAGTGAATCCACTTTGAGGTTGAGATGTCAACAAGCTTACTGCTGGACGTGATCAATAAGACTCATCTTTAGACTCCGTTACTGGAAATATCTGAGCTACTCAAAAAAGTTACCTGAAGTGATTCTTCAAAAGAATAACAAGAAAACATGCTCATTCATTGCAGATCAATGAGGCAAACGTACACTGAGTGTACAAAACATTACAAACTCTTTCCATGACATAGACTGACCAGGTGAATCCAGGTGAAAGCTATTATCCCTTTTCACTTCAATCAGTGTAGATGAAGGGGAGTAGAGAGGTTAAATAATTATTTTTTAGCCTTGAGACAATTGAGACATGGATTGTGTATGTGTGCCATTTAGAGGGTGAATGGGCAAGACAAAATATTTAAGTGCCTTTGAACGGGGTATGGTAGTCAGTGCCAGGCGTACTGGTTTGAGTGTGTCAAGAACTGCAATGCTGCTGGGTTTTTCATGCTCAACAGTTTCCCATGTGTATCAAGAATGATCATCCACCCAAAGGACATCCAGCTAACTTGACACAACTTTGAGAAGCATTGGAGTCAACATGGGCCAGAATCCCTATGGAACGCTTTGGAAACCTTGTAGAGTCCAGCACTCCTTCACTCTCCCCTTTGCTCAATTCATTTTTTAATTTTCCTTTGTGTTCCACCTTAAACTGCACCTTGCTTTTACTCCTTATTCTGGTAAAGAGAAGGAGAAGAAGAGGAGGAGAAGAAGAGGAGGAGGAGAAGAGGAGGAGAAGAAGAGGAGAAGTCTTTCTCTCTCCTTAGTTTTAGCCAGTCTGAGCCTTACAGTATGTTTTTGGATTTGACAACAGCTAATGGGGATCCTAAGAAAATACAACAAATACCAAATCATTAGGAACATTGCTCACTCCAAGTATTATCCAAGCTCAGGCTATAGGCATTTGAGATCTTGGCTCCCTCTCTCATCTCCAATATGTTACAAAGGCAAACTGACAAGTCTGTTCTTTGACACAAACAAAGAGGTTTGGCTCTGTAAAGCCAGTAAAAAGAGTGAGGGGACACTCTTACTCTCTTTTTTCCTCTTAAAGCTGGTAAACTACATGTCTTTTCACCAAGAGCTTAGAATCAATCTCTCCTTCTGATTGCTTTTGTTATTTCTACTAGAAGTCCCAGCCACTCATCGCATTGTCTTCAGTCATCTCGGAAACAACCCCCCACAGCTCAGCTCTCACCCATGATATTTCCTGGCACACTAAAGACTGATTGCACACTCATCTGCTCATTTATTAGCCAGGTAAATCACCACAGTGCTCTTTCCAAATGTAGTTGGGCTGACAGTACTATGCTCTATCCTCCACCCTCGAGCCTCTTCCCTCTCCAAAAAAGTCAGCTTGGGAGAAGAGGAGAGAGAGAGAGAGAGAGAGAGAGAGAGAGAGAGAGAGAGAGAGAGAGAGAGAGAGAGAGAGAGAGAGAGAGAGAGAGAGAGAGAGAGAGAGAGAGAGAGAGAGAGAGAGAGAGAGAGAGAGAGAGAGAGAGAGAGAGAGAGAGAGAGAGAGAGAGAGAGAGAGAGAGAGAGAGAGAGAGAGAGAGAGAGAGAGAGAGAGAGAGAACATTGAGGAAGAGACAGGAAGTGATATAGAGATGAGTGAGAATGAAGCCCTGGAGGCTGGAGCCTGCTCCCGTCACAGCTCCTATCCTGCTGGTTGGTATACGGTGTTGGGGAAGCGACTGCTTCCTAGACGTACATCTCCTCCAGTCCTACTGAAATTATAGCGTGGTACACAGGAAGTTGATTTCCAAACACTTCTGGGGTCAAAATATTTGTTCGATAGGCTCCTCATGATATATGGTCTCGAAGTGACATAGTCAATTAAACTTTTTCTGTTTCCAGTCTACAGGGGAATAAAGTACTAGTTCACTCACAACTCATAGAACACAATCGGAAACTTTCTTCAAAACAGAGCTTCAGGATATTACATTGTTTATAACTAAAATAAGTTGCTTAAAAACCTAGGAGGTCAAAGAGACCAGGTTGAGATTACCTTCTAACAGTCATTTCTAGATAACAAGCATTGGGTGTTTAGCGGGCTGCTTCAGTGTGGAGTTGTGTGTGATAACGTGGCCCCGTGGGCAGTGTGGGGAGGAGCTTCATTTCGCTAGCAGCATGGCGGTGGACTCTAATGAGCCACAGGGCTGAGATGCGTTTCATCCCAGTGCATTTTGATGAGATTTACCATCGCGATCCATTGACAAGCCCATAAACTGGGAGAAAGGAAAACAAGGGGATTAATCAATAGTCTGACAGGAGAGACAGGAATAACTAAACATACCAGTAAAACAGAGGATATTCTAATAGTTGTATTTTGTTGTCCTTTGTGACATCTGACAATAATGACTGCAATAATCAGATAACATCATGGCTTCCATTATTAGTAGGAGAGATTATTATGAAGCAAAGGCATTTGTCAGTGGTACGGGTTGACCTCCTGTTTCTCCTAAAGGGTTGTAATAAAACGTTTAGGACAGCCAATCATTTTCCAAAGTAAGCAGAATTATGCAGTCTTTGACTCTACTGTAAAATCAAATAAGAGGTGATGCAAATTAAATGACAATTTCTCATGTGTGAGGTCAGTTGCTTGTGATCATCGTGATATAAGAATATGTGATTTAGATTTTGCTCAGATACAGTGGGGAAAAAAAGTATTTAGTCAGCCACCAATTGTGCAAGTTCTCCCACTTAAAAAGATGAGAGAGGCCTGTAATTTTCATCATAGGTACACGTCAACTATGACAGACAAATTGAGAAAAAAAAATCCAGAAAATCACATTGTAGGATTTTTTATTAATTTATTTCTAATTTATGGTGGAAAATAAGTATTTGGTCACCTACAAACAAGCAAGATTTCTGGCTCTCACAGACCTGTAACTTCTTCTTTAAGAGGCTCCTCTGTCCTCCACTCATTACCTGTATTAATGGCACCTGTTTGAACTTGTTATCAGTATAAAAGACACCTGTCCACAACCTCAAACAGTCACACTCCAAACTCCACTATGGCCAAGACCAAAGAGCTGTCAAAGGACACCAGAAACAAAATTGTAGACCTGCACCAGGCTGGGAAGACTGAATCTGCAATAGGTAAGCAGCTTGGTTTGAAGAAATCAACTGTGGGAGCAATTATTAGGAAATGGAAGACATACAAGACCACTGATAATCTCCCTCGATCTGGGGCTCCACGCAAGATCTCACCCCGTGGGGTCAAAATGATCACAAGAACGGTGAGCAAAAATCCCAGAACCACACGGGGGGACCTAGTGAATGACCTGCAGAGAGCTGGGACCAAAGTAACAAAGCCTACCATCAGTAACACACTACGCCGCCAGGGACTCAAATCCTGCAGTGCAAGACGTGTCCCCCTGCTTAAGCCAGTACATGTCCAGGCCCGTCTGAAGTTTGCTAGAGTGCATTTGGATGATCCAGAAGAGGACTGGGAGAATGTCATATGGTCAGATGAAACCAAAATAGAACTTTTTGGTAAAAACTCAACTCATCATGTTTGGAGGACAAAGAATGCTGAGTTGCATCCAAAGAACATCATACCTACTGTGAAGCATGGGGGTGGAAACATCATGCTTTGGGGCTGTTTTTCTGCAAAGGGACCAGGACGACTGATCCGTGTAAAGGAAAGAATGAATGGGGCCATGTTTCGTGAGATTTTGAGTGAAAACCTCCTTCCATCAGCAAGGGCATTGAAGATGAAACGTGGCTGGGTCTTTCAGCATGACAATGATCCCAAACACACCGCCCGGGCAACGAAGGAGTGGCTTCGTAAGAAGCATTTCAAGGTCCTGGAGTGGCCTAGCCAGTCTCCAGATCTCAACCCCATAGAAAATCTTTGGAGGGAGTTGAAAGTCCATGTTGCCCAGCGACAGCCCCAAAACATCACTGCTCTAGAGGAGATCTGCATGGAGGAATGGGCCAAAATACCAGTAACAGTGTGTGAAAACCTTGTGAAGACTTACAGAAAACGTTTGACCTGTGTCATTGCCAACAAAGGGTATATAACAAAGTATTGAGAAACTTTTGTTATTGACCAAATACTTATTTTCCACCATAATTTGCAAATAAATTCATAAAAAATCCTACAATGTGATTTTCTGGATTTTTTTTTCTCATTTTGCCTGTCATAGTTGACGTGAACCTATGATGAAAATTACAGGCCTCTCTCATCTTTTTAAGTGGGAGAACTTGCACAATTGGTGGCTGACTAAATACTTTTTTTCCCCACTGTATGTAAAATATTATTATTGTTATTGTAAAGTTTTACATTTCAGTGCTCATTTTGTGTCTTAGATGCCTCAGTGTTGGCCAAGCATTATTTTAGTGACCCCCTGATATGAATTAAAGATGGCAGTGCAATCCATACATTCTAAAAGGGTATTGACCAGTCTTCTGCCTTTGTAGAGGTAGCTGATTGAACACAAACTTGTTGTTAAATGTTCTCAATATGAGCAATGAAATGGTTTTACCCTGCAGCCTTTTGTTGCTGATGCTTGTGACAATCCGCCAATATATTGACAGAAACATAAAAGTTGGTCAATATGGTCTATGTGCAAACACAGTAACAATGAATACAATTATCAACACAGTTCACAATCCATTTTAATGTGGCACCGTAATAATTAGGAGGCATAAAAAGCAATCAAAACAAAAACATTCTGGAGAGAAAACTTATTTGTAGCTTTTGTCTCTTTGTTTAACCTTAAACAATTCTCAATTATGGAACTTCACTGATTAAAGGCACAATATGTTTGCCATTAAGAACGATTAAATCACCATCACTATGTAAATGTTTACAACCTCATCCTCAACACATAAAACCATAGAGAACAATAATATAAGTGTTACTGCGTTGGGCTCTGTGAAAGCCACAGTTTAATTACTGGGTGTGATCACTTGTTTTCTGAGTCACTGCAATGAAGCAGAGAAGTGCTGTTCAGCATACTGAACTACTTCATCACCACTGAGATGGAGAACTGTGTTTGGTAATGGAGGAAACAGCAGATAAAGAGTTTGGTCCTCTGTGACCCGCTGATCCTCACAGCTTGAGAACAGATGTTCAGAGTGAGACTAGACAAACTTCTCTAACTTAGTACAAGGAGACATCACAGGTGGTGCAACTCCTCAGTGTGTGCCTCAGGATTGTTGAGGTCTATTTAAAATGGGAACAGATCTTGTCTTTCTGCATCCTGATATATATTTGATTGACTGCATGTTTTCCTAGTGGAAAAAGAGAATCCATCATTTAGCATTCACAACAGAAAAATGTATTTTGTTTTTTTCATCTTCTCTGTAATAAAATATAATAAAATACACAGGAAAATTGATAACAAAACATTCAGACCTGGAAATAACATTTCCTCAACTTAATCTCTTGGCATTTCCCACACAGCTGCATTGAAATCAGACACAAATCTCTGAGGAGTAGTTTGAGATGTGATTGTATTGCAGGTATAAATACCGATAAGATAAAGTATGACTCATGCCTGTTCTTTTCCCTTCTCTCTCTTGTCTTCCAGGTGGGGAACTATGAGATGGGGATCCTGCAGATGAGATACCCGGTGTGGCCTCGCTACGGCACCTATCTGGAGCCTGTATCAGATAACAGACACTTGACTGTGGCCACCCTGGAGGAACGTCCCTTTGTCATAGTGGAGGCTGTCGACCCCATGACTGGGACCTGTGTCAGCAACACTGTGCCCTGCCGCCGCCAGTCCAACAAGACAGAGACGTGAGTGGTACAAAATTCCTTGAAACCTTTTGGTCTTCTCTGACATTAATGACAACACACTTTTTCTGATTAGAAGAATGAAACAGAGCATAAAATTGTAGTGTACTACTATGGTCATGTACATCCATTATCCTGTTTCACTAACCATTACTTATTGTCAGTGGCGATGTTAGCATGTAAATCTTTGTGGGGCAAAAAACAAACATTTTTAGATGCATGCCAGCAAAGCCACTACACAACACAACACTAAACAATAGATTAATTGCATTGACAAATGGTGCCCACAAACTGTTTGGGCCTACATAAAGCTGTCCCAACAGCAGAGCTTTCTTTTCAGCACCATGGAGTGAATCCTTACCACTGCTTCACCTGGCTATCAGCGGAGCCTTGTCTGGCAGCAAAACAGTTCATTCAGCCTCATTTACTGCCTTTTTAAAAAGCATAGCTGATATGGCTGACTTGCTTAAACAAATGTGGTTCTTCTGACATTTGAGTTGTACAAACTATGGCATAAGAGGACGACGAGCGGATAAGAGGCAATCCGTAATTTCGATTAAGACATTAATGAGCGAGCTAGGACGGACATTGTCAATATAACTATTTGTTCAGCACTTTTGAAATGTACAGTGACAGAATTCAGAACATGGGCCGTTCTTACAGTATTCTCCATGTAAACCAAGTCCGAACTGTAGGATAAATAAAGGGGGCATATAAGCAGACAATGAAAGCTCTTACAATATTAGATGATTACATTTCTCTAAAACAGGCTATAGGCTACATGTGCACCACCAAGTCAGAACAGTAGGCTAAGTTATGAGGGGGAAAGGGACCAAATAATTAGGGTGAGGCACATGGGCTACTAACAGCTTTCTACATAACATGCACTTAGTATTACTTTCTTAGCTACAGTATCCATATCTCCCTGGCATATTACATCATTTATGCAGCAGCATACAATAAATTTTTTGACTCACCTTGTTGTGCTGCGCTTACTTGAACAGAAAGGTGGCGCGGCGGTCCTTGTGGGAACATTTTGTCATCAAACTTTGTCATCGAAGTCTGACATTCTCTGGATTTATGGTGCTTTCAAGACAACTAGGAACTCCGAAAAAAACAAGGTCGAATCATGACGTCAGTGATCTTCAGGTCGGAGCTCTAGAAAGAGGCCCGAGTTCCCGACTTGGAATTCCGAGTTGGATGACCATTCAAAATGTATTTTCCCAGTCGGAGCTTGTTTTCTTCACAGTTCTTGAAATCACTGAAGTCTGAGATTTCCCTGTTCCGAGTTTCCAGTTGTATTGAACGCGGCAGAAGTCATGCTGGTTTGACAGCATGGCCAATATATTCAACCTTTTCTGGCCCATGGCATGTGAATGTTTAACCTTTTAAGCTTAGAAAAGAGACCCTTAAACTCAGACTTGGACCATACACCCACTCCACTGAATAGCAGGCTAGTGATTGCTTTACAATGCTTGCAGTTAGCCACTGATTTCTTCCAAACCACTCATTGTTGAATTTGCGATTTCCAACTTGTTGTGTAATGTTTATGTCCAATGAGCACCAATACGATGAGCACCAATACGTTTTATCTATAATTTCTCTTCATATGACAAGGATTGAAAAGGATTTGCCAGTAGATTGTCGACGTGATTCATGATGATGACTGCTTGTCTAGCTTGCTAGCTAAGATTTCAAAAGTATGATGTTGACATGATCAGTCCAATCAAAGCTACAGTAGATATAATGTGATTTGACTTAATTTTATCTGTGGCGATTGACCTTGAGCCTTCTTGGATGGGCACTTCTAATGTAACTCTATGGCAGCACCCAAGGGGCTTGAATTTTCTAGCTCTCCCCGTAGACGTAGTGTCCCCATGAGTGACAGAACACTGAGCCAATCACGGCGCAACTAGAGAACATTATCAACCCCTACGCTCCATATTTTCCGCTGGCTGCCCCACCCCCACAGAAAGCACTGAGCTAGGCTGAAACACCTGCATTTTGGAGCTGCCTTACTAAAGAATGCAAAAAAGAGACCACGTTTGTATGCCGCTTTATTAACTCAATGATTTATATGTTTACATTGTTTGCAAACTGATATGTGACACGTATTAATGCCAAAATATATGTTTTTTAGCTAAACAGGTGGGCCTAAAAACAGGTGGGCCCCCCTTCCCTGAATGACGGGTCACCACTGCTTGTTGTATGTAAACTGAGCTAACACCTACCACATACACCATATTAATGACACCATACTAACCCATTGGTGTTACAATCCCACATACGGTCCCACATGTAGAACATGCTGTGGTTGATTAATTTGGACTGTAACTTGGAGAGTGCCATTAGGTGTGAAGAGGATGAACAGTCTCTTCCCCTACCATTAGCCCAGCCGTGAGTCCTTATCACACAATGGGGTGAGATCCTCATTAAAGCAGACAGCCAGACTGCGACATTACAATAATCGCAGTGTGACCCAATAAGGGAAATATATGTGCTGCTTGCTGGGATATCAATTAGATGGGCCGATTAGGCCTCCTCATCAATCCTGGACACCTAGAGACTGATAGTGATGTTCATTAGTGAATGGATATGGGGAAAGGAAACATTATCCATTACTGACAATGGTGTTAATGAGAAGAGGGGATGAGCTCAATTCAGTGAAAATCTGCTTGGGAAGCAGACCGGGTCTTTTTTTTTAGCTTGCACTGACCAAAACACCCCATTATTATAATCTGCATAATTCTAGTGTGTTTTGTCTTGACTTATATAGCAGTTTGCCATGTTGAACAAGGAAACATTTTCCTTGAGTTCATATAGGAGAAATTGGATAAACCAAGTAACTAACTAAATGATGCAGTTAGTGGGTTGAGATAGAGACCCAGTGATTGATAATGGTAAAACACCAACAGCCATGCCACTAAAGACCAGCCCTGGGGGCTGATGCTGATAATGGACCCCTATGCTGTGGTGGCCGGCAGGACAGAGAGCTAGAGGACCTGGCAGACTCATTTATTAAGGGCCATCGGTGGCCTCTCTCAGAAACCTCTTCCATGCCCCAAGACTCCCGCCGAGGCCCATAACACCCATAACTCACACCTACACGACTCGTCCGAGCTGGGCGCCAGCGCTACAAGCCATCCGTCAGGTGGGAGTATTTCTGGGCCCTCTGTTCCCTCAGCAGACGAGAGAAATGAGAGCGGACCATCTGTGCGGCTTCACGTGGAGACACACTTATTCCTCCTTCGAGAGACTAAACAAACAGTCACTCTGTTCGCACTGCTCCACTGTGGTCAGACTGATATAAATCCTCCTTATGTGTCAGGTTGTCCAGAGAGACAGGTCCTATTCTTCTGTAAAGCTCTTTGTAACGTTTTTCACTTCACTAGCTTGGTACAGACCCATACATTGACCACACATGTCAGCGCATTATCCTCTTGCCATTGCTGGTGATCCCTAGGTGAACAGTAGCGTTGACGTTAGACGACGATGTCATCATATAACAATTTTGCCTGATGAGAGTGAGATGATAATAAGTTGATTTGATTAAAGCTGAGACTGGGTTCAACAGTGGGTGAGCCCCCACCCCCCGAACCACACATTGGCAGGAACAATGCACAGCACCGTGGTCCAATTCACTTTGTTTCAAAGGTGAACGTTTCAAGGGCTTGCTGCTGGATATAGGGACCCAAAACAACTGTGCCTTTGGATTTCCTTCAGACAACAAGCAGATACCCATTTACACAAATAATTGGTTTAGTGGCAACAACAACATATTTGTATCAAACACACAAACACTTAAACACACATGCGCACACACCACAAACACACACACACTCAGGCACACACATATTCTCTTATATTCCCAAACCTGTTTGGATGCTATCAACAGCCCACTTAACCTCCCAGCGGTGAACCCTGGCAGCTGGTGAGACAGGGGACTTTGGGACCTGTCTGTTTACTCTGCGATGTCTCACACCACCCGCTCGTTTCCTCCAAACACTTCATTTGTTTCATTTTGTTGCGGCTGCAGCTCTGCGCCTCCATCGGCTGTCTGTGCGTCTCATTGCCTCTCGTCCTCCTCCTCTCCCCTGTGTCTGAGGGCTGAGGGCACACTCCATTAGACTAAAGGTCTGAGGGAGGTTAAGGGTGATGTGTCATTAGTGCTCTCTGCATCTCGTCATGGTTCACTTGGTCCCCCACACTGCCACTGCCTGGCCTCGTGGTCCCTATGCACCACTGTCAGTGACTGTCTGTTTTCTCCTTCGCTCTATTCTGGAGGTTTCTAACATCTTCCAACTGCTAAAAAATCAATGTGGTCCCTTGAAAAAAGTCAAATATTTCAACATTGTGCGCCCACAAGAGACATGGTGTAATTTGAACCCTGTTGACAAGGTCAAACATGGCCTGAAGTCTCCAACATTCTGTTGATGAAGTGATTGATTAACACACACTCGACACTGTTAATGACGTCGCTATGTTTTCTACCCACATATTCCAACGACGCTCCCATTGTCCCGTTAGTGTGAAACTGGAGGACATTTTCCTAATCACGTTCTTGGTAATCCTGCTGATAATTTAGAGGAATGGATTATACCCGCGACAGCTTCCTCCACTTGATATGCACAGCCAGTGCTGTCCATTTAGTTCCCCTGGATTCTCTCTCTCTCTCTTTCTTTGTAGATCATTACAGCGGTTGTGTATACAGGTAGAGCTACTTTGTCAGGGTCATTCCAGTCGCTCCACATGTAGTGGGCCCCATGCTGGTGTACACTTCATTACCATGGTTTAGCATAAGGATGTGAATGTTGCATTAAGGTTTAGGTCAAATCGTTTCGCCCAGGGGAGGGAACGGGAGGGAAAGGGAGAGATAGAGATAAAGAGACAGAGCAATGCCTGAAGAGGAAGTATTGCTTTAAGCCCCAAAGACATTGTGGTAATGGGGCAAGGTCTACAGGATTGAGTATGTAGGCTGCTTATCTGCCATGGACGAGTCCGCCATTAGCCAGGCAGCAAATAATCCAGCATTGTGTTTCACTCCTGCCTTTGTTTGTTTGTGATTAATTTGTGTCGGATTTGTTTTGGTCAGCCCCGGCTGTCCATCCATCTGTCGCAGCCATGACATAATGCGCAGGCCTGTGGAGCCGCCCAGTCCCTCCAGTTCTCCCTGCAACCCCACTCCTGACGTCAGCTCCTGGGCACACGTCAAGGGGGCCTTTTTATACCATTCCGTTTCTCTCTATCACTCTCCCTCCTCCACCTTCTTCTGGTATGTTTCTTCCTCCCACATTTCCTTAAGGAAATCATGCTAATGAGATTTTTGCCATATAAGCTTAAGCCTCTTGCTCTGTTGATCCAGGAGCATGAAGTTAACGATGGGCTTTTATGAAACGAGAATAGATGTGTTTACAACAATGTTATTACTGTTTGTAACCTGATGGGTGGAATTGGTGCATCAACTATCTTGATTGAAAATGGCCACATTAGCTGAGTTCCTAATTCATTCCCATGCATTATCGAATCATTATGACATGCCATTGGTTACTCATCTCTTCCATTCACATCCAATCCATCTACAGGAGCTCTGTAGCCGTTATTCAATAAGAGCATGAATCAGGTGAAGACTTGTGAATATCCCAAAAAATGCTCAGCCAATAACATTTCCCCACCGATTAATAACCCTCGATGAGCGACAAATGGCCTCCTTTAAAAAAAAAAGTTCCCAGAATATTTGTTAGGTTGCAGCAAATGTCCTCATAACACAAAAACTGTCCAGTCGTGCTGATGATTATACGTTTGTATAAAATATTCACCTGATGTTGCAAGAACTTTCCCAGAACACATTTAGTCTGTTCTTTAAAGGTTCCCAGAATGTTGCATTAGGTTGTGGGAACAGTCTGATGGTAACATTGTGGGGATATGACAAGATATAGGTTCCCAAAACACTAAAACTGTCCAGTTGTGCTGACATTCAGATAATGTTTGTATCAGGGTACACAAAACATTCCTATGATGTTGCAAGGATGTCAACAGAACAGCCTTTCTGAGTTATTTAAAGGCTTCCAGAACATTTAATTAGGTTGTAGGAACAGTGTGGATACATTTACAAGAAGCAAAATATGTTCAGTTGTGATGACATTCTTACAATGTTTAAGTTAGGTTTCACAGGACATTCCCTTAATGTTCCAAGAATATTCTTGTGCTATATTCTCTCCCTCTCTCCCTCCCATCCCGGAGGACCTGAGCCCTAGGACCATGCCTCAGGACTACCTGGCCTGATGACTCCTTGCTGTCCCCAGTCCACCTGGTCGTGCTGCTGCTCCAGTTTCCACTCTTCTGCCTGTGGCTATGGAACCCTGACCTGTTCACCGGATGTGCTACCTTGTCCCAGACCTGCTGTTTTCAACTCTCTCTACTGCACCTGCTATTTCAACCTTTAAATGCCCGGCTATGAAAAGCCAAGTGACATTTACTCCTGATGTACTGACCTGTTGCAACCTCTACAACCACTGTGATTATTATTTGACCCTGCTGGTCATCTATGAACGTTTTAACATCTTGGAGAAAAATCTGGCCTTAATGGCAATGTACTGTTATAATCTCCACCCGGCACAGCCAGAAGGGGACTGACCACCCCTCAGAGCCTGGTTCCTCTCTAGGTTTCTTCCTAGGTTTCTGCCTTTCTAGGGAGTTTTTCCTAGCCACCGTGCTTCTACATCTGCATTGCTTGCTGTTTGGGGTTTTAGGCTGGGTTTCTGTATAGCACTTTGTGACATCTGCTGATGTAAAAAGGGCTTTATAAATAAAATGTGATTGATTGATTCACGAAGGTTGCACAGAACATTCCCACAATGTTGCATAATGTTCCACAATTTCCAAATAAGTCTGTTTTTATGATGTTAATAGCATATTTTTTTTTTTGGGGGGGGGGGGGGTTTAATATAATATTCCATTGATGTTCACGCAATATACATAGATTTAATGGCAATTCACATTTTAGGACTGTATTGTAGGCCCACTGCAAGGTAATACAGACACACATGGCATTTTAATTGAATTAGTTGGACATTTGTTTATCATACAAAGACAACCATATTTTGTACACTTCATATGTTGACAAAATGCACATTATTTCATTTGAACAGCATTTAATCATACAAATACAACCATATTTTACGAGCACTATGAAGAAGATGGGAACATTTTAATAACTCAGAAATTGTGTTCTGTGTCCTGATTGACCATATTAGACTGAAAAAACCCCACAATACCACAGTTATCTCCTGGTGGCACAGAGGGTTAATGATCTGACTGCAAGATTGCGGGTTCAATCCCACATATTCTTTATGCATGTAAAAAAAAAAAAAAATGAAATTGAGGCTCAGATATAATCTACTAAAATATATTGTCTTTATTTCTTCCAGATTTAGAAATCCAACAGAAATGCAGAATTTAGACTAACTGTAAAAAATTAAACATTGTGTAAAAATTGACTGAAAAGTAAACGTGATCCTAGATCAGCAGTTATAGTCTTGGATACCTTGTAAATATGGGCCCCCAAGTACGCAGCATATAAAGAGGATGGGTGAAGTGATGGTGAATAACCCAGTTACCAGTATTTCCCTGGTTTAGTTATGTCTAAGAAGACTAAAAAAGTATGAAATTCCTGATTGACCATACTGCCATGGCTATATACTGAAAAAATATGTAAGAGAGTAAGAGAGCTTCCCTGGTGTTGCAGAGGATAAAAGACATGGCTTGAGAACCAAACATTGCAGGTTCAGAACCCACATGTGCAGATTGTCAACATATGAAGTGTAAAAAGTATGGTTGTGTTTGTATGATTAAATGCTGTTCAAATGTCCTATGATCAAATCAAAATTGTATTTGTCACATGCATCGAATACAACAGTGTAGACTTTACTGTGAAATGCTTACTTAGTGAAATGCTTACTTACGAGCCCTTTCCCAACAATGCAGAGTTAAAAAATAAGAATTAGCAACATAAAAAAAGGATATAGTAACACAATAAAATAACAATAATAAGGCTATATACAAGGAGTACTGAAACCAAGTCAATATGCAGGTAGTTGAGGTAATATGTATATGTAGGTAGGCGTAAAAGTGACTAGGCAGGACAGATAATAAACAGACTAGTGTGTATGTGTGGCATCAATGTATATTGTGTGAACCTCAATGGAATATTATGTTAAACCTAAAATAAATATACTATGAATGTCATATAAACTGACTTATTTGGAAATTGTGCAATATTGTGGGAATGTTTTGTGCAACCTATGTGAATATCACAATAATATTATTGCAACATCCCAGACAACTCCCATAACTTAATTAAATGTTCTGGAAACCTTTAAAGAACTTAGACCAGGTGTTCTGTCAACATTCTTACAACATTATAGGAATGTGCTATGCAACCTAACTTAACTATTGTATGAATGTTATCACAACTGAGCATACTTTGTATTTTTTTTATCCTAAAAGATACATTGTAGAATTATCCACACAACTGGACAGTTTTTGTGTTTTGGGAACATATCTTTTGTTATGTCCCCACAACGTTCTCACCAGATTGTTCCCACAACCTAAAAAACATTCTGGGAACCTTTAAAGAACAGATTAAATGTGTTCTAAGAACGTTCTTGCAACATCAGGCGAATGTTTTATACAAACATTCTATAATCATCAGCACGACTGGACAGTTTTTGTCTTATGAGAACATTTGCAACCTAATGAATGTTCTGATAACTTTCACAGAACCATTTTTGGTTTGCTGGGTTAGCTCTTCTAGTGTTAACCCAGGTCACAGTAGAAGTGGTAAAATTGCTACTGTTGAAGGCTTTGGACATCTTTACTTTTCTAGTGTATTATTTTGTCCTCTGTCTCCCCAGTATTGTAGGCCATACTGAGCCCTACACCAAACTGTGCTGTAAGGGTTTCTGCATAGACATCCTGAAGAAGCTGTCCCGCACCACCAAGTTCTCATACGACCTCTACCTGGTCACCAATGGGAAGCACGGCAAGCTGGTCAGAGGCAGTTGGAACGGCATGATCGGAGAGGTAAGGAGATGATGGTTATTCTAACAAGCATTATAATTAGCCACCTGCTAAAAAGTTAGCATATCAAATAAATTAGATTTAGCTAATAAAATTGAATGATAATGCAAAACTTTTATTTCAGTTTATATAGACATACCCAAAAGTAATTATTTGTCATGAGATTGCCATAAACAATAACTAGTAATGCTGCATAGTTCTAGAAAGGTCTGGAACTCACCTTTCTGGTAAAAATGTGTTAAAAGTTGCTGAAGTGTACTCATTTTTGAGGACAAGCTCAAGTATATAGTACAAATATTATTAAAATATTAAAAACCATATGATTTTTTTTATCCTATTCAGCTTAAGTGGGGGAATAGGGCTTGAAATGATTGAAATGCTTTCTAAATATAGTAACAATCAAATTATAAATGACTTACTATAAGATTTCACCTTTCTTATAACTGTAAAATAAATATGATCAATTTGGCCCCATTTCATATAACTAATGACAGAGGATTTTCTGCCTCCTCTGAACGATGCAGAGACACCATTCGAAAGTGGTCGTGTTTCAGTTCTTGACATTGGTGATTTAGGTTTATGTTGGCACTGAGTTCAGATAAACATTAAAAATAAAAAGCCATGAATAACGATTAATTAATTGCCCTTAATAAAAACAAATAGGTATCATGGTCCAAATCCAAATAAAGGGAAACGAGCTGGAAGTTCGCAGATTTTTGCATCCCTATTAGAGTGAGTTTAAAAAACAAAGTAAATGCCCTTGTAAATAATCTCCACCATTAGTTATAATTTTCAGGGAAGCTATTGTGCTCTATTGGGCATTGACTACAGTAGCACCAGTAATGTCTGACATGACGCCAGGCAGAATGCCTGGACTGTAAATCCACTGGCGAGTCAATCAGCATGTTAAACATTAGAGTTGTGTAGGGGAAAACGTCAGTAGAGGTTATTAAGAGCATAAATCATACTGCTTATTAGGTAGTTCTTTATGAGTTTTAGTTTAGAAAATGATCTCTCTGCAGAAGTGACAGTTACAGGGATGGTAAAAACAGCTTGATTGCCATAGCAACATCAGGGAAACTGGGCAGAAGGGAGTTGTGCCACTTTTGTAACATCTTTAATTGAGCCTCTCATTCTCCTTAATTGCCGGCCTCAAGATTTTACGGAAAGAGATTAACTGTATAGGAAGCTCTAGGGACAGGTCGTCTGGATACTGGACAGCCAATAAATTGGCAGATGCAAAAAGATTATCATCTTTAGCAGACAACAGTTCTTGAGGGCTTGAACAAATAAAGCTTTGCAATTTCGTTCATACTGGTGAACTGGCATTTGAGTTGTGTGGCTGCAATATCAACAGTCCCTTATCTCTGGTATATCTTGGCCTGCATCATTCAAGGCTAAGTTTAAATTGTGTGCAGCACAATGGACATATAATGCACAATGTCTCAGGAAAGACTGTCTGGGTTGGCAACCTGGATCTACAGTACAGGCTGTGGTGAAAACATTTGCTCACAAAAAAGGAGGACTTCAGGACAGCAGGGGAGTCTTTCAAAGTTGGATTTACCTTGAATATTGCAGCCCATTTGTGTAGGCTATTAGCCAGACAGCCAGACCCAGACCTATTAGCCAGACAGCCAGACCCAGACCTATTAGCCAGACAGCCAGACCCAGACCTATTAGCCAGACAGCCAGACCCAGACCTATTAGCCAGACAGCCAGACAGCCAGACCTATTAGCCAGACAGCCAGACCTATTAGCCAGACAGCCAGACAGCCAGACCTATTAGCCAGACAGCCAGACAGCCAGACCTATTAGCCAGACAGCCAGACAGCCAGACCCGCTGAGTTCAACAATAAAGAGTGGCTAAATGTATCCTCAAGCCTACTACTTTTTTTTTCATTGTTAGGCTATTTGATGTGTAATTCTTATAAAAAGTTTTATAAATAGCAGCTAAATACGGTATATAGTTAAAGATAGTACATTGCATATTGAAACAATCCCTAGTAAGCTAGTGTTTTGAGGGTGGACTGATTGTATTATTTTGCATTTGTGATGAGTGTGATGGAAAGGAGTCAGGCGCAGGAGGGTAATCACCGAATACAGAGTTTATTCCTTCGTAGACACACAAATGCGCTCAAATAGCAATCAACGAAACAGGCACAGGGGAAACTATCATCCCTGGCAAATACACTGTAACGGTAGAATCCAATAATACATAGGCACAGGGGGAAATCTACCCTGGCAACACAATGTTACGAGTAGCTCCACCGAGCTACACTACTCTCACAAATAACAATCACCCACAAGGACAAGGGGGCAGAGGGAACACTTATACACGGACTAATGAGGGGATTAGGACCAGGTGTGTGTGATTGACAAGACAAGACAAATGTGATGATGATGGGGCGGCAGTGGTTAGTAAGCCGGTGACGACGAACGAGGAGGGGAGGCAGCCTCGGCCGAAGTCGTGACAGCATTATTAGACTGGTTTTACGCACAACTTTCTATCCAATCTGGGAGAGAGTGTGAGGACGGCTCATGTCATGCAGGTTAAGGTAGCCTATAGAGGACAGTTGTATATTATAAAAAAATCTATTGGTAGCTGATTAGTATGCTGAAGATCATTTATTTTACAATCTGCAATGGTTGAATTTCCTACTGTAATTACATTATTGCCACGAGCCAGCAGTCTAAAAATGGCAGCATTGCGACTCCGTGTTTAGTTTCGTGAAATGTTAAGGTTAACATGAGAAAATGACGACCAAATAGGCCTACCAATAAACATTTAACCATTAGCTAAAGCAAAGCTAAACCCTGGCACCACAGAAAGCCTATCATCGATTCAATAGGCATGCAGCCGCATAGACCTTGTGGTCATGGCCGTCGTAGCCATGACCACCGCATTTGTTCACTGATATCCGCTTTTTTTTTAAATCTTTTTTTTTTATTTTAATTTTTTACTTTTTCAGTCACATTCCTGAAGGCCAAGAAACAAACACTTAGCTTCCTAGTACATATAGAAATAAAAAAAGGACAAATAATTAATTTTTGGAGGGTTACTGTCAAAATGATGACATCGATGACAGGCGCATGGGCACCCAGAGATCGTGGGGCCCCCAGAGCTCGCCTTGCAGGGGTGTCTGGTATGCCAGTGTTCACAATGCCCACTTCCTGCTGGTAATGCTTTGTCAGCCGGAGCCAGGGGCTTATGTAACAGGTATTAGGTCTATGGTATATGCAGCAATATCTAGTAATGGATTAGGGATTAGGATAGATATCGCATGATGGATGACATTGCAGAGATTAATGGGTGGGTAGATGCCATTGGCTGTTATCTGCATCTGTCTGTCTGGATGGGTTGTGTAGTATATCAGGGATAATACTGTACACACTGGATGTCACCTACAGGGATTTAAACCTTGTATATCAATGTTGCTAGATAAAATGAATCAAACGGGTCAACGAGCATCCCTAATCCCAGTGTTCGATTTATTACACATCATGGAACATATAGACTGTATACTTTCTATGTCTTCCCTTCTCCCTAGGTGGTATACAAGCGGGCGGACATGGCCATTGGCTCGCTGACCATAAACGAAGAGCGCTCAGAAATTATTGACTTCTCCGTGCCGTTCGTGGAGACGGGGATCAGTGTGATGGTCGCCAGGAGCAACGGGACCGTCTCACCCTCTGCCTTTCTTGGTGAGCATGTTAAACCTGCTCATCTAAACAAACAAAACTTTTCTCCACAGAGATAACACCACTTGGCTTAAAAAAGTTTATTTTACCATCTGAAAACAGAAATGGCAAATGGTACTCTCTCTGGACAGAGTTTAGAACTCACAACTGAATTTATCGTACAACAAGCTGCCTCACACTTCAGAAACAGGAGATAGGCTCCTGCTCCTATGTGTGGTTCCGGTTCGCACAAGCCAAGAATCGTTCAAGGCTACGTTACTTACTTTAATACTTTAAAAAGAACATCCCTTTCAGAAGCTGCTGACAGTGTGTTACTATGGTAATACGATACCACATTGTCCTTGCCATTATCTAGCAAGCAGCTGTCAGAGCACATGGTTTCAATGATTGCTAGAAAGATGTTCTGATTCTTCTATAGGTGTTCTGATTCCTCTCTCCCCCTCCTCTGTAGAGCCCTACAGTCCGGCGGTGTGGGTGATGATGTTCTGATTCTTCTATAGGTGTTCTGATTCCTCTCTCCCCCTCCTCTGTAGAGCCCTACAGTCCGGCGGTGTGGGTGATGATGTTTGTGATGTGCCTAACGGTGGTAGCAGTCACAGTGTTTATCTTTGAGTACTGCAGCCCTGTGGGGTACAACCGCAGTCTGGTGAGCGCCAAGGGTGAGTGTCAGCTCCGACCACCTTTCCCTCTACCTCTACCCTCCCGTATCAGCAAAGGTAGAAAGTCACGGAAAAGTAGGTTGAAAGATCTCTATATCATATCACAGAAAATATTAAAATACATTGAAATGGAATGCAAACGCATGTTAGATACGCCCTCTCAGAATCCCATCTGTCTTTACCACAACCACCATCCTGTCTTCTCCAGATCCCGGAGGCCCCACCTTCACTATTGGGAAGTCAGTGTGGCTGCTGTGGGGCATCGTCTTCAACAACTCTGTCCCCATTGAGAACCCCAAGGGCACCACCAGCAAGGTCATGGTCCTGGTATGGGCCTTCTTCGCTGTCATCTTCCTGGCCTCCTACACTGCCAACCTGGCAGCCTTCATGATCCAGGAGCAATACACTGACACAGTCTCTGGACTGAGTGACAAAAAGGTAGGAGGATTCATCAGTCATTGGTGATTCTGTCTGTGTTCAGTCTTTGAAAGGGGGAGATAATTATGGACATACTGTAGTGTTTGATGTTAGGCTTAGGCAAAATATAGAGTGGCCTATTTTTGATGAGCAAACAGTGCCTGGCTGCGAACGGTTTGAGAGAATACAAATAACCACGGGCAGAGCCTCAATGTCACGACTGTGATTTTTCCACTCATAAAAAAAACATAATAGGATTCCCGGTGTCTGTGGTGAAATTAAATTTGATCCCTGAAGTCTTTAGGTGTGATGTCTGTGAAAATCCCCTGGATTGTACTACACCAGTGGATTTGCTGAGCCGCCAGTGATTATATATTCTAGTATTAACTTATGCATCTTTGTGTGGCCTGTGGAGGTGCTCTACACCAGTATTGACAAGGAAATCCTTGGACTTCACCCACCCATGTCACATGATCAGGGACACAAGTGGTATGCGTCTGCTCAGGCGACTGGCTGGCTTCCCCACAAAGCGCTGTGTCTCACTCAAGATCCTGGCCAACAGCCTCCTAAACAGGAAAATACAGGTTGGAAGGAGGGGCCACAGTTCAGTGGAGGACGCTCTCGCTTCCTTGGACCTGTATAAACTCGTGGAGGGGGAGTGGGAACAGGATATGCAAGAGAGAATGAGGGACCGAGACACAGGCACTCTCCCAGACCCCGCCACCTCAAACCACTACATGCAGGACCAGTACTGGCCAGAGGACTTGACCAATGACAGCCATTGAGAGAAGCCTGTGTAGGAGGGTTGATGGGGTAGAAGTAGGCCAGGGGTTTTAAGTAAAATGGTCCCAAGTTGGCAAGGGTGATACTAAATTCATCTGATCAGCTAATATTGCACACATACATGCTGGGAGCCACAGTTTCCACAGGGGATAAGGTCATGGCAACACGTCAAGTCGCTCAATGTCAAGAATGGCATCAGGAAAGGGAGTGAACTGTGAAAGGAAGGGGTAAATGCAATGACGAGGGATTTATTTTAAGGTATTGCAGCCGTATGTCTTTGTGTGTATGTAGAGCATGTCAAGTTTGACATGGTTAACTTACTACTTGGATAGTTAGAACAATGGCTGGAAATCTATGGGTATCTGCTAGCTTACTAGCACATACCCATAGTGTCACGTTCGTCTGAAGGATTGGACCAATGCGCAGCGTTGCGAGTGAACATGATGACTTTATTAATCAAAGCAACCACAAAAAAAACAACAAAAAGACGATACGTGAAGTTCTATACTGAATACGACAAACAGCAACAAAGAAACAATAACCCACAACACAAAGGAGAAAACATACAGAATATATATGGCTCCCAATCAGAGATAACGAGCCGACAGCTGACACTCGTTACCTCCGATTGGGAGTCATCGACCAATCACCACATGACACAAACAAAATGAAACTCACCCATCCCCAACACCACCAAATGAAATACACCCAAACACATGAAAATGAACAACCCTGGCTCAATATAAACGTCCATAGAGCCAGAGTGTCACAGTACCCCCCCCTAAAGGTGCGAACTCCGGGCGCACCAACATCAGGACTAGGGGAGGGTCTGGGTGGGCGTCTGTCCATGGTGGCGGCTCTGGCCCCGGTCGTGATCCCCACCCCACCACAGTCACAACCTGCTTCGGTAGCCTCCTCCTAATGACCACCCTCCACCTAACCCCACCTGGACTAAGGGGCAACCCCGGACTAAGGGGCAGCATCGGCCTAAGGGGCAGCACCGGGATAAGGGGCAGCACCGGGATAAGGGGCAGCACCGGGCTAAGGGGCAGCACCGGACTAAGGGGCAGCACCGGACTACGGGGCAGTACCGGACTAAAGGGCAGTACAGGACTAAGGGGCAGCACCGGGCTAAGGGGCAGTACCGGACTCAGGGGCAGCACCGGACTAAGGGGCAGCACCGGGCTAAAGGGCAGCACCGGACTAAGGGGCAGCACCGGGCTAAGGGGCAGTACCTGACTAGATGGCGGATCCTGGCTGGCTGGCTCTGGCGGATCCTGGCGGGACGGCTCTGGCGGATCCTGGCGAGACGGCTCTGGCGGATCCTGGCGGGACGGCTCTGGCGGATCCAGGCTGGACGGCTCTGGCGGATCCTGGCGGGACGGCTCTGGCGGATCCTGGCGGGACGGCTCTGGCGGATCCTGGCTGGACGGCTCTGGCGGATCCTGGCTGGACGGCTCTGGCGGATCCTGGCTGGACGGCTCTGGCGGATCCTGGCTGGACGGCTCTGGCGGATCCTGGCTGGACGGCTCTGGCGGATCCTGGCTGGACGGCTCTGGCAGATCCTGGCTGGACGGCTCTGGCGGATCCTGGCTGGACGGCTCTGGCGGATCCTGGCTGGACGGCTCTGGCGGATCCTGGCTAGACGGTTCTGGCGGATCCTGGCTGGACAGCTCTGGCGGATCCTGGCTGGACGGCTCTGGCGGATCCTGGCTGGACGGCTCTGGCGGATCCTGGCTGGCTGACGGATCTGGCGGATCCTGGCGGGCTGACGGATCTGGCTGCTCATGGCTGGCTGACGGATCTGGCTGCTCATGGCTGGCTGACGGATCTGGCTGCTCATGGCTGGCTGACGGATCTGGCTGCTCATGGCTGGCTGACGGGTCTGGCTGCTCATGGCTGGCTGACGGGTCTGGCTGCTCATGGCTGGCTGACGGATCTGGCTGCTCATGGCTGGCTGACGGATCTGGCTGCTCATGGCTGGCTGACGGGTCTGGCTGCTCATGGCTGGCTGACGGATCTGGCTGCTCATGGCTGGCTGACGGATCTGGCTGCTCATGGCTGGCTGACGGATCTGGCTGCTCATGGCTGGCTGACGGATCTGGCTGCTCATGGCTGGCTGACGGGTCTGGCTGCTCATGGCTGGCTGACGGATCTGGCTGCTCATGGCTGGCTGACGGGTCTGGCTGCTCATGGCTGGCTGACGGATCTGGCTGCTCATGGCTGGCTGACGGGTCTGGCTGCTCATGGCTGGCTGACGGGTCTGGCTGCTCATGGCTGGTTGACAGATCTGGCTGCTCATGGCTGGCTGATGGTGCTGGCTGGGAGGCTGGCGGTGGAGGCGGACCCCAGCCTCGGATTGCAGTCATCACCTCCAGCAGGGCGGCTCCCATCTGCAGGAGCTGCTCTTTCTGGTTCCGAACCTGAGCTTCCAGTCTGATATGGGCTGCGTCGGCTCCTGCTGATTCCATAGCAGGTGTATGATTCTGTCTGGCGGAAGGCTCTAGCGGCTCCTGTCTGGCGGAAGGCACTAGCGGCTCCGATCTGGCGGACGGCTCTGAAGGCTCATGGCAGACGGGCGGCTTTGCAGGCTCAGTACAGACGGGCGGCTTATGCAGCGCTTGACAGACGGGCAGTTCAGACGCCATAGGGCCGACAGGCAGTTCAGGCGCCGTTGGGCAGACGGCCAGTTCAGGCGCCGTTGGGCAGACGGCAGACTCTGGCCGACTGGTGACGCACCCCGTAGGATTCGTGCGTGGAGCAGGAACAGGCCGGGCTGGGCTGGCGACGCGCACCTTATCCCTGGTGCGAGTGGCCGGAACAGGCCGGGCCGGGCTGGCGACGCACATCGTGGACCTGGTGCGTGGAGTAGGAACAGACCGGTCCGTACCGGGAACACCCACCACTGGCCTTAACTGGGGATCAAGAACGGACCGGACCAGACTGGGAACACACTTCAGTCTCTCATGCCGTGCCACAACAACTTCCCTCCCTCTACTCGCCAATGGCTCCCGTAATCCGATAGCCTTCTCTCCAGCTCTACCTGTGGCAGCCTCCTGCTGCCCAGGCGCCCAAGCCATGTGCCCCCCCAAAAAAATTTTTGGGGGAGTAACCACGGGCTTCCAGCCTCGACTCCGCGCTTCCTCTTCATACCACCTCCTCTCGGCTGCAGCTGCCTCCAGCTCTTCACGAGGGCGGTGATATTCCTCCTCATACCACCTCCTCTCGGCTGCAGCTGCCTCCAGCTCTTCACGAGGGCGGTGATATTCCTCCGGTTGTGCCCAAGGACCCTTTCCAGCCCGAATCTCCTCCCATGTCCAAAAGTCCTTAGGAGGCTTCCATAAATCCTGCGTAGGTAGGTCCTGTTGCCGCTTGTTACGCCGCTTGGTCCTCTTGTGGTGGGTTATTCTGTCACGTTCGTCTGAAGGATTGGACCAATGCGCAGCGTTGCGAGTGAACATGATGACTTTATTAATCAAAGCAACCACAAAAAAAACAACAAAAAGACTATACGTGAAGTTCTATACTGAATACGACAAACAGCAACAAAGAAACAATAACCCACAACACAAAGGAGAAAACATACAGAATATATATGGCTCCCAATCAGAGATAACGAGCCGACAGCTGACACTCGTTACCTCCGATTGGGAGTCATCGACCAATCACCACATGACACAAACAAAATGAAACTCACCCATCCCCAACACCACCAAATGAAATACACCCAAACACATGAAAATGAACAACCCTGGCTCAATATAAACGTCCATAGAGCCAGAGTGTCACACATAGACTTCCAGCCGTTGCGCTAACACTAGTTAGCATTGGTTTGCAAAACTACCTATAACTTCCTTCATACTGGACAGAGACATACAATTTTTATCTACGAGTTCATCGGACTCTGGGGAAGTAGATAAAATCCAGAAGTATCCCTTTAACTCACGATTTGTTAAAACTTGCTTGCATGAAATTACACCAGTATCTCCAGATAAGTCGGCAGGTAGCTTAGTGGTTAAGAGCGTTGTGCCAGTAACCGAAAGGTCGCTGGTTCTAATCCCCAAGCCGACTAGGTGAAAAATCTGTCGATGTGCCCTTGAGCAAGGCACTTAACCCTGATTGCTCCTGTAAGTCGCTCTGGATAAGAGCGTCTGCTAAATGACTAAAATGTAAATGTAAAATCCATGTTAAACCTTCAGTGCTAGAAATGATTTGTAGACTCTCTGCTTTGAGGCCACACCCGTCGCTATGGGCGGGCCATAGGGGGCCGGGCACGCCCCCAAAAATGCTTGTGCCCCCCACTTGAGGGAATTTATTATTAAATATACGTACTGTAGGCTAATAATAATTGTGCCCTGCCCTCCCATGCGTTTCATATGCCCCCCTTAAGACTGAGGTCTGGCGACGGGTCTGTTTGAGGCACTGAGGGATTAGAGAGGCATTTGAGGGAAAAGACCAAGCTGTCCACTGCTCATTAGAATTCCGGGAACTAATTTAATATTCTTCCCACATTATCCATCAGCTCTACTTTGTGAAAGAAAGACGAGAATCCATAAAGTGTCTTTTGACAGTGAGTCTACAGATTAAAACCAGGGCAGAATCCACAGAAGATCAGAGAGAATATCCAGACTGGACACTGCAGGTGGAACATTTAAATTGAGCTGTATGAACTCTAAAAAGTGACCTTCTCTGAAAGTGTTTCAAACAAGAGGCATGTTTGGAATACAAACTGGTTTAAGGACAGTAGCTGATGTTAATGTAGTGACGGATGATTGTTTCTCCTCTTGGGACTGTTAACTTCAGAGAGCCATGCATGGACACTATGGCCAAGACCTTTCCATTTCCTCATAGTGACATCATTTACAGATGGGCACCTCCCTCTTTAGACCATATCTGTGCTAGTCTCTCCTTTCTGTACAAGCTGTCAGATGTTAACAGATGTAAATGTAAATGTAAAATGTAAATGTAAGAATCCTATACACTTTACTTTGTCCAGCTAGACTCAAGCTCTATGGGTCAACCATCATCCATGCTTTTAGTCAGGGTTTTCACTGCTTCCCAACAGGCATTTACAACACAGAGCACTGTATGACATTCTGTGCCTTGGGGCACTATCACACTACTACAGTATTCCCTCATTCACATTGCAGCAGCATAACCTTGGTCTGTTGGGTGAGATGAGGAACACAGGCTGAGTATCCTAATGCAGCCAGTGTACAAGATACAGAACAAATCGGAACGAGGACAACACTCTGTCATCTCTCCAGCTCCTCCACCAGACAGCAGAGACGTGGGATGCATAAGACTGGCACCAAGGGTCTCATTAATTCATGTGAAATGGCTCAGAGGACATTTCTTTCATTCTGACAAGCCAAGGTTACTAGGAATTGTCGCTCACTGATGTATTTGCATTAATGAACAAGTACAATTTATTTCCAGTATATTGCACAGTCAGGGTATTCAAATGAATATGGTGCATTCTGCGTCAAAGGGGCCTGGCAAAATAAGGAGAAATTATGAATTTTTATTACAGTCAAGGGGGAAGAAGTATTTTTCTAATTCTCTGGAAAGCATGGCCTGGACTTAATTTATGTTCATTGTGCCCTCTAATCATCGAATTAGATGTGGAAATTAACAGGGAGAAGAATTATGGTGAGGGTAACCTTAGCTGACCAGATAATTGAGTGAACAGCACTTGAGGGTACAGGCAGATATCAAATAGACGGCGGTCTAGTGGAGTCAAGGACAAGGTGATCAGTGTCATTGTGTTTGTTTCTTTGAGGTTTATATTCACGCCTCTGGGTTTGCTTGGCACATCATACACTCTTAGAAAAAAAGTGCTATCTAGAACCTAAAAGGGTTCTTCGGCTGTCCCCATAGGATAACCCTTTGAAGAACCCTTTTTGGTTCCAGGTAGAACCCACTTGGTTCCAGGTAGAACCATTTTGAGTTCCATGTAGAACCCTTTCCACAGAGGGTTCTACACGGAACCCAAAATAGTAATTCTACCTGTAACCAAAAATGGTTCTCCTATGGGGACAGCCGAAGAACCCTTTTGGAACCCTTTTTTCTAAGAGTGTATAGAAAGGGTTGAGACATCAGATCTTAGGAGAGGGTGGAAGAAAAATATATAAAATATTATTACTTAATATGCAAGTATGTCAATGTATTTGATATTTTTAAAAATGAATGACAGAATGAATAGTGCCTGTATTCTTCCTAGACATGTTGTGTATCCTATTCAACTTTTTTCTTGTTCATGCATTTATAATTCAACCTTTTACATTTCCAAAACAGTTCCAGAAGCCACAGGAGCAGTATCCACCGTTTCGTTTTGGTACGGTCCCAAACGGAAGCACAGAGAGGAACATCCGGAGCAACTACCCTGAGATGCATGCCCACATGGTCAAATACAACCAGAAGGGTGTGGAGGATGCCCTCAACAGCCTCAAATCAGGGTAACACTCTGTAAATAATAATTATACAGTCAGTGGCAGAAAACAGACATCAGTGTAATAAATTGTAAAATGTCTAAGCAAATATTTTGTGTTTGATTAAATTATAATTCATTAGATAAGTTATTACATGGTAATTAAATAGTAATTAAAAATACATTTGGCTGTCATTGCATTTTCCCACAAGATAAATCCCTATTCTTATCTATAGGAAACTGGATGCCTTCATCTACGACGCTGCTGTGCTGAACTACATGGCGGGTAAAGACGAGGGCTGTAAGCTGGTGACCATCGGCAGTGGGAAGGTCTTTGCCACCACTGGCTATGGCATCGCCTTGCAGAAGGAGTCCCGATGGAAACGTCCCATAGACCTGGCCCTGCTCCAGTTCCTAGCTGATGGTAAATTACAATTAACCCTGTGTGGAGTGGGAGGGGCGGCTAACTGCAAATCTTAGCTGTACTTATCCCTTTAGGTCCCAAATACTCCCAAATTGTCCCATTTGCTAAACTGATTAACTGGCCATTAATGGTAAAAAATGCGTCCCTCACACAAGCAAGCTAGGATAGGCCCGCAGAGCCTCGAGATTAGAAAAAACTAAACTTCAATGAAAATACTGGCGTACATTGCACCATGGATCGCTCAGAGGTACTGTAACATAGAGTTTTGACTGTGATCCAGGGAACAACAAGTGTAAAATGCTGTGTCAGGGTGTGTCGAGGGGAGTGATGAGGGTGTGAGATTGGCATTGACACACAATGACAGCAACCAGCGCAAGAGTATTTTAATGAACACCTTTGAGCCTCCCTGTGTTCTGTTCTTCCCCGCTCGCTGCAGGTGACACACAGAAGCTGCAAACAGTGTGGCTCACAGGGATCTGTCGTAATGAGAAGAAGGAGGTGATGAGCAGTAAGTTGGATATAGACAACATGGCAGGCGTCTTCTACATGCTGCTGGTGGCCATGGGGCTCAGTCTCCTGGTGTTCAGCTGGGAACATCTGCTCTACTGGAAGCTGAGACACTCAGTACGCAAGTCTGAACGCCTCGACTTCCTGCTCGCCATCAGCAGGGTAAGTGTGGCTGACCCTTCTTCCGAGGGACAGGGGTGGAAAGGGTACATAGGCCTAATGTATAGGGATTTACAGTACACACTGAGGCATGTCTTAGATTGCGAAGGCATTGGGTTCTGCAGAGAGAATGTGGTCCAATCACCATGGGAAAGTTGATCTGTTAATCTAAGCTACAAAACAGTCTAAGAAACCATAAAATGTGTTGTTTCTCTTTTCACAATCACAGCAGAAATAATGTTCTACTTGCTGACCATAAAGTTCTCAGTCATCCTTTGATTTTTGCCTCACAGTAATGCTTGGGAAATATTGTCAAAGCTGTACATGATCAGGATATTTCAAGGGCATTAAAAAAAAAAATTATACTAAAATAAAAATGAGTAAAAAGCCATAAAAGGACTTGGAGACTGTGCAATATTGTTACGGTCGTGATCCGTCTGAAATTGAATTTAAATAGGCCCATTAACAAGCCATCTCAGTGTTGACAGTGGTGAGGTGAGATTAAGCATTCTAGACTGAGACCCAATTTGAAAGTAAAATAAAGCGGGCTGAATAAAAATTGGGAAACTAATTTAGCAAGTGCATGGTCAGCTGCTGCTTATTCATTTACTGTCTTGCGCTGTTTTTTGTGTTTAACACCGACCTGAATGCATACAAGCTTTCAAAACACAACAAACTGTCGATAAATTATTTTGGACAATCCTGAATCTAATTTTGCTTTCACACTTCTCTATGTAATTGTCTTCACTTCATTGGTCAGACAGGTTAATAGAAATTGTATTTGCTCAAAGTGAATATCATCAACACAAGCAATAATGTTTTCAAAAGTCATGATTAGAAACAGTGGCCAAAGATAATTAACACCTGTGGGATTTCATCTTGTCAAACTACATGTAGGGTGAGAAATGTTGATCTGTTCCAAAACCTGACAAGGCTGATGGATGCTAATCTCCTCCTCCTTCCCTATGTCTCTGCAGGGAATCTACAGCTGCTTTAACGGTGTGGAGGACTCTGACCGCAACGGGAACCTGCAGAACCCTGATGTCACCACCAACTACACCCAGGCCAACATGCTGAAGATGCTGCAGACAGCCAAGGACATCGTGTCCTCGACCAGAGTGGAGAACTCCCTGGACAATGCCACCAAGACCATAGAGAACTGGAGCCGCCGTGGAGCCGACAATGTGCGGGTTGGCCTGCCGCCCCGGGTAGCAACCACTATAGACATGGGCCACAGCCACCTGCCCTACATCTCCAGCATCACGGACAACCACTCGCCCTACACCCAGAGGGCACTCGCGCCCACCTTCCCCATCCACTACTCAGACAGCGCCACCCAGCCCCTGCTGGACAAATCCAGGGTGGTGACGCGGCCTACCCCACTCCGCTACACCCTGCCGGCCCGCGGAAGCCACCACTTCTACGAGAGGACCCTACCCATCTCCAGCCTCAGCAGCCCCCACATCGCCATGAGGGACCCTGCTCCCCCCAGCACCTCTACCCACAACCCACACCCCCACCCCCACCACAGCAGCAGGCTGTATGTGGAGAGCCAGCCCCGGCACCCCACCTCCCCGTTTGTCCCCTACAGAGAGTTCCAGGTGCCTGACATCTACGTGGAACACCACAAGGGGCCCCTGGGAAGGAAGTTCAGCTACCCCCCTGACCACATTGGCAGCAAGAAGAGGTCCCACAGCTATGTGTTTTCTGAGGCCCAAGACACCAGGGGGAGGAACGACTACGATGAGCCCACCTCCTGTCTGGCTGAGCTGAGGGCCAACCACCTCCTGAACAACCACGCCCCTTCTGCACCAAACATGGCCTGCATGGGGGGCCACTACCCCAGCGGCAGCGCCAGCTGCAACTCCTGCATGAAGCCCTACCTGGAGCCTGAAATGGAGGATGTGCCCCTGCTGGGGAAGGACAAGGTCAATCGCCGGGCGTCTTTTCTCAAGGCCACCTGGAGCAGTGACAGGATCCGCCAGCTGGACGAGAAGCCCTCCACCTCCACTATGCCCGATCTGTTCCCCCGCGTAGTTGTGGCCAACCCCAAGCCCCACAAGCTGTACGGTAGCCAGGGGAACAACCTGTGCTACCCCCTGGCCGCTGAGCCTGCCTACCTAGACCCGGCCCATATGCGGTCCTACCCCTACAAGCAGCAGAAGCTCAAGTGCTCCCAGTCCACCCGGCTGCCATCCTACAGGGAGGCCATCCTACAGAACGCAGCCGCTCTGCGGCGCTCCTCCTCCACTGTGGTGCACAGACACTACTCCACCTACCTGAATTCGTACACAGACCTGCCTGTATACGTGGGGCCGCTGCCCCAGGGCCCCGGGCAGTTCTACGACAAGGACATGTGCCACCTGTTCCCCTGTTCAAGCCACTGCCCCGACAACAATGCCCTGGTGCCCCGTATGGGGGACCGGCAGGTGGTGTACCAGAACAATATGTTTGGGGGCTATGAGGGCGCGGTGGGGCGGTCACGGGAGGAGCTCCCCCTGCCTGCATCTGGGAGCAGGGATCGGAGGCAGGTCCTGGTGGCCAGAAGAGTCAAGAGTCCCTATGTGCCAAAGCCCTGGGGCAGGGTATCCAGTCTGGAGTCTGAGGTCTGAGCTCCAAGCCCCTCCCCCTCCATACCTGGATGGACTATCCCTCCCTCTGGGGAGGGGAAAGCCTACCTGGGGGCGGCCCCCTCAGCCTTTGGTTTAGGCAAAAACAAATGAAGTAGCTACCAATATGGATGACTTGAGAGTGTTTACTCAGTCCAATAATATCCTTGGCTGCCGTCCGGGATAGAGAGGACACTGACAGGCCGTTACTGCTGGGACTTTGTTAAGTAAACATTAAGCGATAAGAAAAGAGAAGACAACGTTGAATAGTATTTAATACCTTCAAATTTAACCTGTTGATTGTTATTTCAAATATTTTTAAATGCTGTCTTAGTGTGAGAGAGAGAGAGAGAGACCTGGATGACAATACACTGTAGCCGCTCACTCAGTTTAGACACATTTTACTTTTCTTTTCAACCATTTCGGTATCCTTCCATTTAAATTTAGACACATATAATAAAGATAATACTTTTGTGATCAAACCACAGAAATGTCTTCCACGACTTTTGTAAGTCCATGAGCTCTAGGGAAAGCTGTCTGTTCGAGGCTTTTTGGCTCTGGTGGTCACTGATGTAATTTGACTTGGATTTTAAAAGGGAAACATTTAAATTATCATCTGTATTTCCATTGTTACACTACTCTTTAATAAACGACAAGGCCACCTCAAGGGCCTTTTGGAATTGTCTATATTTTCCATTTCTCACAGTGTATCTGAGTAAAACTCCACATATGGTTTGTAATCCCAGCAGTATGGAATAGCAGGTCAGGTCCTAGGACTCTAGATGTTTGTGTCTGCTTCAGTTCATTAAGTGGGCCACCTCTGTTGACTCATCCAGAAAGGTCACTGGATATCAGATCCACTAGACAGCGCTGTGTTCAGTCCACATGCTGACAATAGGGCAGACAAGTCAACTACAGCTCCTTAAAGACAAGAACACATTTGTATTTTACTAACCCCACATAATCTGTTCAGAAACTGTGATATGGCATCAATCTATCAAATCACTGTATGAGTATTCTGCTAAACATCGTAAATTCATTTTAAAAAGATGAAGGGGAATAGAAACATGTTCAGTTAGGTCACAAATCCAAACAGAGGCTTTGAATGATCTATATGACCAGGATGGCCATGCTATTGTCTGAGCAGTGTTACCTGTGACAGTAGTAAAATATTCCCTCAAGGCTCATCTTGGGATTCCACTCACTGACATTAGCCTATCAGTGATTCTGCCAACACACGCACGCGCACACACACACACACACACACACACACACACATCAACACCTTACTTTACTTACTTACCAATGACTAGGGGGAGCTTTGGCACACCACAGCCTCCCTCAGAACAGCCTCAATTCGTCGGGGCATGGACTCTACAAGGTGTCTAAAGAGTTCCACAGGGATGCTGGCCCATGTTGACTCTAAAGCATCCCACAGTTGTGTCAAGTTGGCTGGATGTCTTTTGGGTGGTGGACCATTCTTGATACACAAGGGAAACTGTTGAGCATGAAAAACCTAGCAGTGTTGCAGTTCTTGACACAAACCGGTGTGCCTGGCACCTACTACCATACCCTGTTCAAAGGCACTTAAATCCTATGTCTTGCCCATTCACCCTCTGAATGGCACATATATACAATCCATGTCTCAATTGTCTCAAGGCTTAAAAATCCTTCTTTAACCTGTCTCCTCCCCTTCATCTACACTTATTGAAGTGGATTTAACAAGTGACATCAATAAGGGATCATAGCTTCCACTTGGATTCACCTGGTCAGTCTACGTCATGGAAAGAGCAGGTGTTCTTAATGTTCTGTACACTCAGTGTATATAACATTTTTGCTTGTGTATTCTACTATTCTAACCCTTAACATTAAGTTGAGACCCCGACTGAGTCCCCCCCAAATAAATATATATATATATATACTACCGTTCAAAAGTTTGGGGTCACTTAGAAATGCGACATCAAAACTATGAAATAACACATATGGAATCATGTAGTAACCAAAGAAGTGTTAAACAAATCAAAATATATTTTATATAAGTAGCCACCCTTTACCTTGATGACAGCTTTGCACACTCTTGGCATTCTCTCAACCAGCTTCATGAGGTAGTCACCTGGAATGCATTTCAATTAACAGGTGTGCCTTGTTAAAAGTTAATTTGTGGAATTTATTTCCTTCTTAATGCGTTTGAGCCAATCAGTTGTGTTGTGACAAGGTAGGGGTGGTATACAGAAGATAGCCCTATTTGGTAAAAGACCAAGACCATATTATGGCAAGAACAGCTCAAATAAGCAAAGAGAAACGACAGTCCATCATTACTTTAAGACATGAAGGTCAGTAAATCCAGAAAATGTCAACTTTTAAAGTTTCTTCAAGTGCAGTTGCAAAAACCAACAAGCGCTATGATGAAACTGTCTCTCACAGGAAAGGAAGACCCAGAGTTACCTCTGCTGCAGAGGATAAGTTCATTAGAGTTAACTGCACCTCAGATTGCAGCCCAAATAAATGCTTCACAGAGTTCAAGTAACAGACACATCTCAACATCAACTGTTCAGAGGAGACTGCGTGAATCAGGCCTTCATGGTCGAATTGCTGCAAAGAAACCACTACTAAAGGACACCAATAAGAAGAAGAGACTTTCTTGGGCCAAGACACACGAGCAATGGACATTAGACCGGTGGAAATCAGTCCTTTGGTCTGATGAGTCCAATTTTTAGATTTTTGGTTCCAACCGCCGTGTCTTTGTGAGACGCAGAGTAGGTGAGCGGATGATCCCCGCATGTGTGGCACTGTCTGTGATTTATTTAGAATTGAAGGCACACTTAACCAGCATGGCTACCACAGCATTCTGCAGCGATATGCCATCCCATCTGGTTTGCGCTTAGTGGGACTATCATTTGTTTTTCAACAGGACAATGACCCAACACACCTCCAGGCTGTGTAAGGGCTACTTTACCAAGGAGGAGAGTAATGGAGTGCTGCATCAGATGACCTGGCCTCCACAATCACCCGACCTCAACCCAAATGAGATGGTTTGGGATGAGTTGGACCGCAGAGTGAAGGAAAAGCAGCCAACAAGTGCTCAGCATATGTGGGAACTCCTTCAAGACTGTTGGAAAAGCATTCCTCATGAAGCTGGTTGAGAGAATGCCAAGAGTGTGCAAAGCTGTCATCAAGGCAAAGGGTGGCTACTTTGAAGAATCTAAAATCTAAAATATATTTTGATTTGTGTAACACTTTTTTGGTTACTACATGATTCCATATGTGTTATTTCATAGTTTTGATGTCTTCACTACTATTCTACAATGTAGAAAATAGTAGAAATAAAGAAAAACCCTTGAATGAGTAGGTGTGTCCCAACTTTTGACTGGTACTGTATATATTTAGGGGGGACTCAGTCGGGGTCTCAACTTAATGTTGAGGGTTAGAATAGTAGAATACACAAGCTGCAATTTTCCAATTTCCAAATTCACTAAGACTATGGCAAAATGAGTAGAATTGCAGGAAACTTGCTGTAAAATTGCAAAATCTTCTCTCTGCCCCATGGGAAAATGTGTAGAATTGCAGAAAACTTTCTTTAAAACTGCAACATTGTCTCTATGCCCATTAGCAAAATGTGTAGAATTGCAGGATATTAACTCTAAAATTTGAATTTATCAAGAGGGTGGCCTCTAAAATGTTTTGCTTGCAAGGTAGAGGGGCCCCCCAACAAAATGTAACTTAGGCTAGGGCCGGCTCTGACTGCATGTGTGGGTATGGATGTGGGCACACAGACCCGCGAGCCACTGCGGCCCCTCAAGGAGTATAGATTTCTTGTGGCCCCCACCCCCATCAAAGTTGCACATCCCTGGGCTAAGGGCTAGATTCAATCTGTAGGGCTGAAGATCAGATCTGTAGTGCGATTGAAATTGAAAGGTAATTTCTGATTGAGTTTTCAATGCGGGAACATTGCTTTTAAATTTATATCGTGCTGTGGCGCAGGTCTTCAGCGCTACGGATTTAATCAAGCCCTAACAAACACTGCTCGAGTTTGTTGCAATACGTGCTTGCCTGAGTGTTTGTCTGAATTGCCAAGAGACAAAGCTAGACATTATAAAGAGAGGATGAGACATTTTGGAGAAGCATTTATGTATTCCCTCCCAGGCCGAGGCCAGCAGAATGGATGGGGAAGCCGGGTGATTGCAGTAGTTGATAAATGATTCAACACATACAGATAAAATATCAAAGGGAGAGGCCAACTGGCTCTGTCCAAAATCCACAACAAGTATCACACCTCACATGCAATCGCATGCTAGAGAAATTAGAACCATTTAAAAGTTGTGGCAGTGTGTGTGCCGTCAACAGCTTTTGACATTGCAGCGGAAATGTAAAACTATGAAATATGATCATTTCTCTGCTAGTTCAATTAAGTCACAGGTGTTTTTATAATACGTGAGAGTGAATTTTAAGATAGTAATGGAAAACTATTGTCTAGTAAAACACATTATTATTCAACAATAGGTATTATGTATTCAAGATACTGTATGAAAGATTCCACTGTATACAGTACAATACAAAGAGGGAGAATCAAGTTGTGCTATTGAGGCAATACTTCTGAAGGTCTTTAGGTGAACATCTTATCTACTGCTAAAGCTCTTGGGATCCCTTCACTGATATCACTGAGCGATGAGTGCTTTTCAGCAAGGCCAAATATCATTGAAACGTGATTTCTAATTCAACTAAGAGAGATTAATGCCTT